>NC_081769.1:13202109-13502109 GCF_963082965.1 Carassius carassius
TTCGAGTACCAGACACGAGCTGAGAGCTACTGCTGATGTTACGGTAGTGTCCTCACCGGAGCGCTGCAGAGAGACTCGACAGAGAGACTCGACAGCGCAAGTGTGTTCAGGTTTGCAGCCAGAGGAGAAACAAGACGTTCGTTTGGACCTATTTTAAATGTATTTAGCTGACGTTAGTAGTTATAATATCCTTTGCTTGTTTGACTAAGGGTTTTGCATGCTTTTGTAGTTAGTACATATTTTGCGATTCGGTTGCTGCAGTCTCCATCAGCGTCTTACTCAGCATTTACGCGCACGCTGTAATACTCTTAACTCGTTACATAAGGCTTTAGAGTTAAACGTGGACATCGCCGTGTCTTTGGGTCGCCAAACACCACCACTGAAATCAAGCCGTTAATTATTTTGTAAGTCAGACATAGCTGGTGTTCATGCCCGATCTGCAGCGCTTCAGTTTTCCGCTCCGTAGCATGAATTCTCCTCTCCATCAGCATCATCAGCAGCAGCACCAACAGCACCAGAATCCAGAAGGCCCCGGTCATCCCGATTCTCCATCCGGTTTGCTCCCCGAGGCTGCTGTCCTCGGAGTTCCTGATCCATCCTCGTTTTTCCTCGGAGAACATCCTGGAACACAAACCGCATTTGACCTTACAGCATCCTCTTATCTGCACTTCAGTCCATCGCTCCACTGGTCCCAACCTCCTCCACCTACAGCCATGGCACTGAGGAACGACCTGGGATCCAATATAAGCGTCCTGAAGACCCTCAATCTGCGGTTCCGATGCTTTCTGGCTAAAGTGCATGAACTGGAGAGACGCAATAAGATACTGGAGTTACAGCTTCAGCAGGCTTTAGACAGCAATAATACGGGTGGATGCACGGAGAACAGAAACACCAAAGAGATTGGTGTGCAGACTGGGTTAATTGGGCCTCTCGCTGTCCGGCCTGGGTCTTTGTCCTTTCAAAACACCAATAACTCTGCTAAACGACCCACTACATTGTTAATGCCTTCTCTTACGACCGTCCTCAAGCTTGAGCCAAATAAAGCTGACGGTGAGAGCACAACTGACCCAAACACTAATAGAAACCCAGCCATCACGGTAAGTCTTGCAACACCCACCACCGAACCCGCCTCGGCCAACACCAACAACTCCAATAATGCTCTGCATGTGAGCAGCGTTGGCACCGGGACGTCTCCCAACCTTCCACCTCGCTTCCTGCCGGGAACTATCTGGTCCTACAATCAGACCCGTAAACTGGGAAGCGGTTCAGAGACTCGGGTCACCAGTCCTGGAGTGTCATGGGTCCACCCGGATGGCGTGGGTGTCCAGATAGACACCATCACCCCAGAGATCAGAGCACTTTACAACGTCCTGGCCAAAATCAAAAGGGAGCGGGATGAGTATAAGCGAAGGTGAACATAGATGCTTTGTATGGCTAAATGAGAAAGAGGTTTCTGTTTTTGGCCCTAATAACAGGTCTCTGCTGCAAAGCATCCTGCTTTTCAGGAGCATTTCAAGAATCATGATGGATTTGAGACATGATTGCCACCAGCTGGTATGACCTCCTGAGATCTAGAAACTGTTTTGTGCGTTTCTTGTTATTATTTGATATAATTAGGGATGTTCAAATTCTAGCTGATAATAGTTTGATGTTGTTGCTGAAAACTTATAACTAGACAATATTAATTTGGTATATATATATTATATATATATATAGAAAATTAAACACCAAAAACTAAAATATTGTGAAGTGAATTTAGGCATCACAACATTAACATGTACAATATGAAAAATGGATGATCATTTTCAGATTTGCTAAAGATATCATTTAATAGTGTTATTGAATTATTAGTGTTTTTGAAGATTAGCATTTAGTAAGTGTTAGATACTGTTCAAAAGTTATCAGAATGTTTTATAAAATGATCATGTGACAATGGAAACTGCAGTAATTGCTTCTGAAAATCAATCTATACAATAATTATAAATTGTAATTTCTCAATATTAATGTATTTTTGATCAAATAAATGCTTCAAAAACAATATAAATATGTTAAACTTATTTAATCTGTACTAATTATTCCAAACTTTTAAACAGCACTGTAAATGCAAAGAATAAGGGGTTAGTAAGTAATAGCTGAACAACTAAACATTGAAAATACGACATGCATCTTTTAATTCAAACATGGAAAAGAAAATAATGTTTTAGAATTGTGGGGGGAAAAATAATAGTAATGTAAATGAACAATAATTATAGTTAATAATAATAATAGTAATAATAATGATTATGATACTACTACTACTACTACTAATAATAATATAATAACAGTAATAATAATAATGTTTATGTCTAGGTTACTAATAAGCACATTTGTCACAATGATCATGTGAACTCTTAAAAAACCCCATAAAATACCAGATGTTCTTGTGTCCATTGAAGCTGCTCTTTAAATCATTTTTTAACCCCATTATATATATATATATGTATATATATATCAATATATATTGACCCTGCAGGTGTTCAAGAGAGTGGAATGTGTTTAAAAAAAGAGAGAATGAGCTGTGACTTGCAGCTTTTGTGGGATAAAATAGAGCATAAATAGTTTCCTCATCTGCTGTTAATCGTGTGCAGAGACATTAAGTAGGGTTTATATATTTCTAACGGCTGCTTTAGTTATTTGAATCAAGCTGAGGTTATTGCATGGAGTATTGCAAAATGTATGGGATAAATGTGCTCTTAGTTAAACTGTGAAGGGGATCTGAGGAGGTTTTTAGGAAGGGTGGAGACAGAAGCACTTACAGTAACACAAACCCAAGGCTTTTATTAATATCACCAAGCTGGAGGGGAAATAAAGGTCGTGTTTCTCATAAATGGTGGTATTCAGTCTCAGCTCTTTCTGTCCAGACCTGCAGCAGCCAGAGCGCCTCACATTCCACATTCCACCAGCTTTATTTAGGGCTGAGCGGACCGTCAGTTCGCAAACTCATTACTGTCTGTTAACTCATCAGGACAGGTAAAAAACACTATTGAAAAGCAGCAGAAAAGTCATTTGGGTTCTCTGTCTTAAACCCTTCTGCTTCATAACAGATGTTATCATGCATCTCTCCATCTGACTCCTGCACCATTTGCTCTGCTTTCAGCTCTTCTCAGACTTTATTTTCTGTTTTGGCTTCCTTATTTAGTAAGCGTTCTCTTGCTGTTTCATCCTCGAAAGGGTTTTTCTATCTAGCTATGATATAGCAAAAAAATAAAAAAAATTGTTTGCTTTTTTAAAGAACCACAATTTCAACCACACAGATTCAAAATTGACTAAACTACTAAAATAATTTTGTTAAAAATGTTTTCACTAAATGAACACAATATAAATATATATGTGTGTGTGTGTATATATATATATATATATATATATATATATATTCAATGTTTTAAAATAAGTCTTTCAAGATGACCAAGGATGCATTTTATGATTAAAATTACAGTAAATATTTTTATTGTAATATTGCAGAATAGTATTAAAATTTAACATCACTGTCGTCCATTTGAATATATTTTTAAAATGTCATTTATTTTTTCCAGGGATGGTAAAGCTGAATTTCAGCTTCCATTACTTAAATCTTTAATGTTCCTTCAAAAAGCAGTCCACTGTAATATGATTTGTTGCTTAAGAAACATGTCTTATTATTTTTAGAGTTTAAAAATGTGCTGCTTAATTCTATTTTGTATAATTTTTTTTCTTTGCGATATATTTTCCCCCCAGGATTCTATAAATGTAAAGTGCAATAGAAAAATAAAAAGTACTAATAGGTACTAATAAGTACTAAAAGTTCAAAGGACAGCATTTATTTCTAATCGAAATCCTATGTGACATTATAAATGTCTTTACTGTCTCTGATCAATTGTTTTGCCGAATAAAAGTAATAATTTTGAACTTTTGTACACCATGAGGCCGACATTATGTAGACACCCTTTTCTAAAAACTGAATGCTTCATTGAAATTCAGCTTTGTTGCACTTCACTCATCATCAGTACCTAACCTCTCTGATGCTCTTTTGTCTTCTTAAACGTTTAATTTGACAAGTGTGGCGAACAGTATTAATCCTCTGCTGCGATAACAGCTTCCTCTCTTCAGAGACGAATTTACACTAGATGTTGAAACAGGGATGCCGGGATTTGCTTCTATTCAAACTGGAGAGCATCAGGGATGGCATTTGTATCATTTGTTTCATTTAGGCTGCTCCATTACAGCCACAGCATCCAGCAGCAGTGATATATCTGTTATATCTGCATTGCAGTACATACACAAGGACTCTGAGAAGCTGCAGAGAAGCAACCTCTCTCTCTCTCTCTCTCTCGCTCTCTCGCTGTCTTCTTCTCCTCTCTTCGCTCCTGTTATCTGTCACTCCTCTCTGTAATTGTATGTTTGCACCTTGGATTGGCAGTAATGCACGGCCTCAAACTAACCTTGCAGTCAAGTGAGGATGTATAATAAATATAGAGGCTGCTGCAATGCTCTGAATGTTAAATAGCTTTACATAAGGACAGGGCTTGTTTGGTTCCACCTCATTGCACTATACTACTGCACTGGACAATATTACTGTTGAACAGCCACGCAGTAAATTACTGTAGGGCTGACTGGGCTGATGGATCAGTTAAAAGGACTGAATGGATGCAGTCATTGCACTTAGGTGGAGCTTTAGCATACTCAGAGAAATAAAAACACTTACACATGAAGATCACAGTTTTCTTCTGTAATACGACCAATACGTGTTTTGCAGTTGCTTCTTCCTGCTTTACAAAATCGTCCAAACATTAAATTGTGTTTCATTGACACTGACTTAAAAGATTAGGCTAGTTTGTAAAAAAGTGAAACTTTGGCTAGCGTTTACTCGTTTTCTTACGTGGAGCATAAAAGGAGAAATTTTGAAGAATGTATTGGTTGCACTTTTACAAACAATTACAGTGAATAGAGGCTGGAGCATTTACTCTCAAATAAGAATGTAAAATCCCCATAAAAGTATAATAAATGTGAGCCATATGACTTGTGTACTATATTCCAAGCCTTGTCAAATTATAGTTTTGTGTGAGAAACAAACTGAGTCATTGAGTCATCTTTTATCTTTCTGCTCTCAGATGGGAAGAGGAATACACCATGAGAATGGACATGGAACAGAGAATGAATGATCTACAGGAGGTGAGGAACACTTTTACATGTGCACTTATAACAAGTGCTGTCTACAACACTCGACTTATTTTAATTTCTGTTGGAATTTTCTAGAATAATGTCCATATGTTTGTATAGAGTTGTAATTGTTTATTAACAATAATTATGGATATGCATCTGTGTAGGACCTACAGGAGAGTGAGGTGTGTCAGGATGAGCTGGCCCTCAAGGTGCAACAGCTGAAAGCTGAACTTGTGCTCTTTAAAGGACTCATGAGTAATGTGAGTATGAGAAGCAAAATACACTCTCAGTACACTCAAACACAGCATACAGGACAGGAAATTATCATCCAAAATTAAAATTTTTTTATCAATTACTCAGCCTCATGTTATCCTGAACTTAATGTCATGCCCCTGTGTAAAAAACAAAAAGTGTCTTTAATTGTCTTTAATTGAATGTGCACTTATACTTCAGATATATTTAACGTATATAAATAACTAATATAAAACCTGTACTTACAGATAAGATAATGTTACTGAAATAGAACGCCACTTAAGAGTGCACTTTCATGAGATTTTCAATAGTCAATAATTAAGAGAATTTTTTACAATTATTACGTTTTAATAATATTTTATCATGCAATAAAGAATAACAAGATAAAACAAGAGAAGATATTTAAAAAAAATGTTGGTAACCACATCTTCCATAGTGTTTCTTTCCATATTATTGAATGCAGTTGCTACTGTCAACTGTTTGGTTACCAACATCATTTTTGGGTGAACTATCCCTTTAATGTAACCCTGGACCAAAAAAACTGTCTTAAGTGGCAATTTTTCAAAACTGAGATTTATACATCATCTGAAAGCTGAATAAATAATCTTTCCATTGATGTATGGTTTGTTAGGATCGGACAATATTTGGCTAAGATCGGGAATTTGAAGGTGCAAAAAAATCGAAATACTGAGAAAATTGCCATTAAAGTTGTCCAAATGAGGTTCTTAGCAATGCATATTACTAATCAAAAATTAAGTTTTGATATACTTACAAAATATCTTCATGGAACATGATATTTACTTAATATCCTAATGATTTTTGCCATAAAAAAAAAACGATCATTTTGACCGATGATTGCTAAAAATATACCCCAGCGACTTTTTTTTATCAAATGTAAATCCGTGTAAATTCATGTCTCGGTCACATTTTCTTGATTAAATAAACATTACCTACAATACAAGTAAAAAGTTACAAAATTAATTCGGAATAATTCTATTTTATGTTTTTACATTAACAATGTAATCTATATTCTGTTTCTTAAAGCCAAGTATGAATCTCATCAAGTTAGTTTCCTAAGTATTTTACATTTACAATGTTTGAATTAACAATACTTAAACCATGTATTTTATTTGTGAACTTATGTTCGGCTATTCTTTTTAAAAGTTCACTTTTAACACATTTTGAATGATTCAGTCATCAAAGCTTGGCAAATATTGGTCACAGACACTGAGATTTACTACCAAACTGATTACTCACTAAAACTCCCACACATCATGTTTTCAATGTTTACTCTACACAAGAGGCGGGATTTATCGCATAAACCCGTCACAGCCAAACATAACCAGTCATATCACGAGGCATTGCATCCTCTCACATGACTTTCCCCCATTCATTCTCAGATACCCCCAGCAAACTCCCTCCACTGTTTGTTGATCTGTTAAAACTCAATGAGCTCAGGGGAGGCAGGACAAATTGCTGTTGCACAGAGTTTCTTTAGAAAAACAAGTGATTTACAAACTAATTATATATTTTGTAATATATGCGTTAATTTTTGTACTACAAATATTTTGAGGAGGCCCTGCCTCCTTTGACTCCTTGATGTACATGCATGTACATTCAGTACATTGGGTAGTACTCATTAACTATATTTTAAAGGCGATAGAAATAATTATGAAATTACATATAAAGATGTACTTAAGTCCTACTTAAATGGGTTAAAAAGAACTCAAAAATCTAATTGCATTTAATATAAATGTAATGCATTTTCATGTTTTCTGAAACATAACATTCAGTTCATACTTAAGAAGCATTTGTTTAAAGTAGGCTATATTATTTCTGTAATAAGTAATCTTTTTAAATGTATGCTTAAGTGCACTTCTTTTTCACAAGGGCTGTTTGTGCTTTTCCATGCAATGCATGGTAATGTGTACTAGGTAAAGGGTGTCAAGATCACATTGGTTGACCAGCACTAAAAGCAGCTCAAACCAGCACAAACTAGCATGGAGTCTAAGCTGTTTTTCATGGCGGCCGTTTAATTGAATGGCATTGCTGGTGTAGAGTTTAAATCAACAATCACACACACTCAGAGGTTTGTTTCTGACAAGCTCATGAACAATATGTGCATTCATAGCACTCACATTTTTCGAGAGCAGACACTCGTCACATTTTCTGGAGAAATGAATGTGCCTTTGTTCACATAAATGCTCACACCCAAACACATGTGCCAAGTACATGTAGAATTTCCCACCTCTATACTTTCCGCAATTAGCACTTTATTTAAATCTTTGAATGTGTTTCATGGAATTTATTAACTGAAAATGAGACATTACCCTCCTTTGTATCAACTACTTTTCCCAGAAATGATTGATCACAGAGTTCAAAGAGTTAAAAATAGCTTGTTTTGTGAATGAGTTTAATACACACATGCTATTCACCACAAATCCAAGGAACGATACAGACATCACAGTTTGCCTCATTGTGTGCCACAACAGATGTGCCACTGCGGTTTCAGTTTCATATCGTCTGGATCTCCAGTGTCTTGAATGATAAACAGAATACTCAGAAGTTAGTTATTAGTTTTCTAATTACTCTTGCTTCTAATGACACACATAAACCCACACGAATCTGCTCACGTACAGAACCTGTCAGAGCTGGACAGTAAGATCCAGGAGAAGGCCATGAAAGTGGACATGGACATCTGCAGACGCATTGACATCACGGCTCGCCTGTGTGATGTTGCACAACAAAGAAACTTTGAAGATCCAATCAAGATCTTTAAGGTATTCAGAAAATCACACTTCTGCACCTCCGATTTTTCGATTGTTATTGTTTTACTGCATGTTTAATCTACAAAATGTTATAATATTTGAAAGATGCGAGGCTTTGAGAATGCAAAATAACTATTAAATGCTGAAACCATTGTGAATCACACAATATTACGAAGTCCCCGAATGTTTTCCGATAAACATTTTAATAACAATTTAATAAGAAACACCTTTAATGCTGGTTTCAATCCTCCATGTTAATTGGCTTAAATCTCTCTATAAATAATGGCACAATGCCAGGACGTTACCTTATAATTTTTATTTTTTAACAAAACGAAATAATTAAAATTATTCATAGATGCTTAATATAAGACCAATTTAATGCCTCATGCTTCTCAAATAAAAGTATAGTTTTCAGTTTCAATCTTATTACTGGAAAACAAACCAAAATGATCTTCTGCGGTGTTATCTTGCACCCTTGTTATTCACACAACACCCCAGCCCCCTCTCTATGTCACTGACTCAGCTGCTGTGAGTTTCTGCTGACGCCTGCTATAATGTCAGAGGCATTATGGGTAGAAGAGGGGAGCGGTCCAACCTATAAATCATTTTGCATGTTTGTTTCAGTACTACGCTGGGTCAGAAATGTCAAGGCTATGAATTGGCCTAACCCTCTCTCTTTCTCTTGCCATCTCAGGTTCCCAGCCCTCAGAACGCCATCACCTCTCGTGCCCGTAAACAAGCCTCACAACCTGCTAATGGCAGCGAGACAGATGAGCCGGTCAGCACGTCTGAGAGCAATGGAGGTGGTGCTCGAGAGGATGAAGTGTGCACCCCTTCAACTCTCCAGATCAATGAAGAGATGCAGAGAATGTTGACCCAACTGTGAGCCATTGAAAATGCTTCGCAACTGTTCTTTTTACAGTTTGATTAGAACTAATGTAATGATTAACCGTGTCTTTGCCAGGCGTGAGTGTGAGTTTGAGGATGACTGTGACTCTCTGGCTTGGGAAGAGACAGAGGAAACACTCCTTCTGTGGGAGGATTTCCCAGGATGCACTTTAACAGCAGACACCAGTCAGGGGGAGGTTAGTGCACTGCATTCTGGATCTATTCTGGTTCATATGTGGTTTTTATGTGGTGGAAATACTATTCTTGTTATTTCTTACTACTTCCTTTTTTAGTAAGTGTTTATGTACATTCATGGGTCCCTATCATAGAATAATCTGTTTGTTTTACACTTTTTGCCCAGTTTATAATGTTTGGCACTATAATTTAGTGCATATCCTAGACTTCTGGGGGCCCTATGTAAATCTGTGTCAGCGGGGCGGTAAGACACTGTACAACATTCATGTTTCATGATTTGACAGATTTTTAAGTAGAAAGGGCGACAGTGCGCCACATTAAAAGAAATAACATAAGTGGTTTCCATAACTGCTGGCCAAATTCATTAACGAAACTAAAATTAAATCATCTTTGAGAGCAAGGGGGCTCATTGTGTTTCGGAGCGTGCATACTTTGCATATAGGAACAATTGTCTCTCCTAAAGTGTGACATCAATATTTTAATGAACATTTTCTAGTACTAAAATTGAAACAGGTTGTTTTTGCTACAGTAACACTTTTATGCAAGTGACCTCCGCTATGATTGGCTAACCTCTTTGAATGTGAAATTAAAATGCTAGGTCAGGCGCACAAATAACTGTGTCCATGCCTTTTCATCGCTATTTCTTCACTGCATGTCTTTAGTAAAGCCCGATAGGACTATTTTTAACCCTGCGCTGGCGCAAGCTGTTAGTGAAACCGGCCCCAAGAATCTTATTGGTGCACCTATTAAATATTCTTGGATTTTGTTAATGTTTACTTTTTAGAATTCATCTAAATGTATTCATTCATATCTTGTTTTTTTTCAAGTATGAATGAAATAAAAATCTTTATATCAAGATAAATCGAGATGCAAAATTAAATAAGCCTTTTGAGAGAAATCTAGTTTTATAAAACATTTGCCAAAAGAAAAATAAACTTAAAAGCGTATTAATTAAGCTTTTTATACAATGTGTATTGTTAAGCATAAACCTAAAAAAACATTTGTATTTATATAAAAACAAAATTAACATTTTCATTTTTTAATTATTCTGTTTTATATAAAAACAAGTTATGTAGTGTGTAGTTACTCTCTCTGTTTTAAAAGTTGCTTTCGTTTCTCATCTCTCTTTCAGCATTATGCTCTGCTTTATATCATAATTCATATCTTTCCCATGTATTCTTCCTCTGACCATTACATTTCCTCAGACACTCCCTCTCCCTGAGTATTGCTTCATCTCTCAGGGTTGGCAGCTGAAGCCAGGAAGGGACAGCTTCACAAAATTTGACACGGGATGAAACTCAGATTTCCATGCTTGCTCAGAGTGTAAAGGAGAATAGGATTCTGGTCATCCAGTCATGGGGTTCGCTCATAGGACACAACACACACACACACACACACATACTGCTCATATTTAGGTCAGGGTACTCAGTTCAGTTTGCTGGGGGGCGGTTCGATGCTAAACATTACTGACATTAGTTAATGCGATGTTGGCTGGAAGTGTGTTGCGTTTCATGGAAAGCTCAAAGGATTCAAAGTGTTTCGAGTTTTCCATCAGCGGGGTCATTAATCTAGTATTTTATTTTCCCTCTGGTAAAATCTGATCTGCTGGTGAGTGCTTATGCTTCAGCATGAGATAATGTGTCTGTGGCCTTTCTCTCTCTTTCTATCCGTCTGAGCAGGAGGAGTGCTTGGAAAAGGTGATTAAGGACACTGAATGTCTTTTTAAGTCCAGGGAGAAGGAATATCAGGAGACTATAGACCAGATAGAGGTGAGAAGTTTACATTAACCAGCATTTTACTTTACATTCATTATTTTTTTTCATTCTGTTGATTATGTACAGTCAGCTGATCACTATCACAAAATAAACCCTACAGTTTTTGTAAAACATCCTGTCAGGAATGCAGCACAGTACTTTATCTCACAGTCATAAATCCATATTTTATGTACATGTTATTGTATTGCTCTTTTCTTGTAATTTATACTGGATGCTAAGTGCAGTCTTGCAGTCTTTATGCATTATGTTTGTCTGTAGATGGAACTGGCCACAGCAAAGTCAGACATGAACCGTCATCTTCATGAGTACATGGAGATGTGCAGTATGAAGAGAGGACTGGATGTGCAGATGGAAACCTGCAGGAGACTCATCACTCAGAGTGGAAACAAGTATGCAATCATCCACAAACAAATATTGGATTTTGACACTTAAAACTGTTAGCATGGTTGTTCTTAACCCTGGGTTATCTTGTTCATACCATGTCCTGGTTTTGAGATTTCACACTATACCTTTGTAAACCATGGTTTTACATTTTTATTTGCATATTTATGAAGTCAGCAACATTGATTGGACAAATACAGCATGCAACGAGCATTTAACCTGTTTTACCCATCTGTGTAGATGTCTTAAAGTGATAGTTCGCCTAGAAATTAAAATGTACGTGCCCTGATGTTGTTCCCGACTTTTACTTTTTACCCATACAGTGGAAGTCAATGGTCACCAGAAGAAATAAATAAATAGAGAGAGAAATGTGATTTTTAGGAGAACTGTCCCTTTAAGTGTTGTGAAATGTACAGCAAAAATAACTCCACTTGAAACATTTTTACAGTGCTATTCATCTACTATTTTCATCATATTAATCACAACTATAACGATAATGCTGCCGATGAACGATATCAATGGAATCCCAGCTGATTAAAAAAAAACATTGACAGCCAATCAGACGTTGATAATTTGAAGTGACAAATGACATAACTGCAGCGTGCTTATAATAAACATGTTATTATGGATATATTTTTGTATGTTAATTAGGGGTGTAAAAAAAAGATAATAACTGTACTATTTCTTAAAGCATAGGAAAATTATATTTTGTTGATTTTTCTCTTGGTCTCTTTTGCCACCATACAGTAAATCCACTTCTTCTATACCTGGAGGTGGTACAGATGCAAACGGAGAAACAGAGAGGGATAAAACCGAGGGAGGAGGAAGATAATGATGCCATCATTGTTTGTAGGAAGAAGAAAAAGTGCCCCTCATCTCTTCATGGCTGCCTTCATCAGCACTTCTCATGTTTTTCGCAGTCTATCCAGTCACTGCCTCTAGTGGCAGTAAATGGAATTACAATGTATGTGCTCAGTGCCCAAAAGTGAACAAATACTGTTACATTTTTCCCCTATGGTTGTGCAGAGCAGCTTTACTGTTTTCACACCTACATAATCTTAAAAGACGAGAGTCCTGACAACATTCATTGAGCCAATCCACCGGCAGGTATCGATCATGTTTTCCGATCCGATGGCCAAATGTCTGAGTCATCGTATTTTCAGAATTGAATAGAGAATAGGTAGAGAATCACTGACAGTGTTTTCGCAAAGTTTCCATTTCCTAGAGACTCCAAGGGGACATTTGCTCTCTTATAGTTGCCGCATGTACCATTACGTGCCGATGTAAGCCGTGGGTCAGTAGGTGTGTTGTGCTTCCTGTCTGAGCTGTTGTAAATACTATGCTGTTAATGCTAATGAAGCATTGAGGTAAATGTAGCCTGCACATCCCCCATCTTTGTGCTCAAATTCACACAAAACATATGACATTTCATTCTAACGGTATGTGCTTGGTAGTCTCGGTTGTATTTGTGCTTAGAATAATGAACGCTTTGACTTCCTCTTTTGCGGGTGGAAAACATGAGTGATGGGTGAGGTCAGATGAGTGAGATTTGAGGATGTTATGGCTCAGAGTAGATGTCAGAGCGTTAACTTCTGTTATTTCCTTTTTACTTCTCCCCTCCTTTTGCTTCTTTGAGATCAGCGATATTGAGTCTATATTTCATTTCAGAAAAGTGAATTTCATGAAAATGCTGTATATGTAATAAGTTCACCTTTGGCATTGTTCTGTTTCGTAGACCTTGCTGGTGCCAATGATGGCTGAGATCGATGCACAAATCTGTTTGTTTGTCTGACCAGTTGGTTTCATTGGGATCAGTCTTGTAGTCCAGACTAAGGTGACATGAGTGAAGTCCTTTAGAGAAAATGGTGTTACAATAGATAGGTCTACCAGTGGACCTTTAGAAAGTGAGATCCTGATAGGTTAAACCTACCAGTCAAGACATGTTTGACAAACGTATGATCTTATGGAAATCATTTTCTGCCTCAAGAGTTTAAAAAAGATCATTGTGATTGTTTCTTGTAATCCTGAGTTTCCTGATCCTGATCCTGATCTTAACAACTTCTGATCATTTTCTAGTGACTTTATATCTTACATGATTTGACATTGTTTCTTGTGATTTTGACTTCATATCTCAAAGTTGTGGCTTTGTTTTTCATAATTGCGATTTCATTATAATTGCAACTTTGTTTATTGTAATTGTGACTATTTAATTAAGTTGTTGTAATTTTGATTTGATATCTCACAATTGCGACTTTATATTTAATGACATTGTTTCTCGTAATGACTTTTGTTTTTACTCTGACGTGGGAAGGGGAAATATTTGGAGACTGATTTTTTTGTATGCATTTTGAAAAAAAAGAGTTGTTAAACTATTGAGTGTGAGATCTTCATGGGTTTGATCTGTTCCATTAGACCTGTTAGAGACCTAAAAATCCCATGAAATAATTTACGAATAAATACAAAATGTTCTTTTGTACCCACCTAAAAGAGTGAGATCCTAATGGGTTAGATTCACAGGAGAATGATCTTTCTTGAGTAATATATCATGCAAATTCATGTAATCTGGGTCTAGTCTAAAGTTCTTAAGAACCTCACGTGATTTGTAATAATCAGCTCTTTTTTTGGTAGAGTGTGCTCTAATTCTAATCAAACGCCCACAGGGACTAATACAGTAGTTCCAGAAGAACATACAAACCGATTTCTGGTTGGCTTTGTTGGCCATTCATATCTGTAGTCAAATATGTATTTTGCGTGTAAACCACAGCTTGAATTCAAGAATAGAGACTAAAAGTCTTTGAAAGAGACATTTCGTGTGCCAAATGTGAAATAAAAGAGTCAGAAAAGAAACTTCGCACAGTGAAAATGAAAAGCATTAATACAGTACATATCACTTTCTATGATGAGCCAGAACAGGATTGAATCTTTTAAACAGTTTGTTACGTACCATCCTCAGGTTGTTTTTCTTTTTATCTTATATCTATTTTTTGCATACTGACTGATGAACAACGCTGTGTGTCTGCCTTAGGTTTTTCCCTCTGAACACTGTGAAGTTCTGTAGGGGTTTTGCAGATTCAGTGTAATTTTATTTCTATCAACAAGTCATTTATTTCACTTAAAAACAATGTTCTATGGGTACCAGTTAAACAGTGTGAAAAAATCTTTCTTTGATTGAAAAAAAGAGAAAAAAACAGCCCAGAAAAATCAAAGGATGCGCTTGATGATTAATTCAAATGTGACGATTTGATTTTGAGGAAAAGGCTTTGTTTATCTGTGAACTAAATATTGCATTTCTGCTGCCAGTAAGAAGCGCTGTAAATGTCTGAGCCATTGTTCATTCACAGATTTTTATTTTTTTATTTATTTTAGTTTTATCTTAAGTTGTTTCGCAGCACTGAGCTGAACTACGTATGTAAGATATGTATGCATGTGTAAATGTATGGAGTGAGCACTCCAGGTCTCTACAATGAGTAACTGGTTATTTTCTACAGCAATTTACTTGTTGTTGGTTGCTATAAGACCTTAAAACAAAACTCTTTGACAAGAATTCTGTAAACAGTTCAATAACCACAAATCCGGTCTTGTATGAAATGACAATAGTAGACAGGAAAATAACTCATTGGAACTTGACTGAATGAAGGGCTTTTGGACATTTCCAATTTGCAGTGGCTACCAACGAGTAAATTGCACACAATATCTTCACCAAAATAATTACAGATTAAGTGCTTAGAAAGAATGCTTATGAGCAATAATTGTATGAATGCAATGATGCTGTAACCTAGAAGAGACAAAGGAAGAGTTGTGTTCGCTCAAACGCTGGCTATGCAAGCAAGTCCTGAACCTTAACAAGAGAATTACAACATTTGAAATGATCACTTGGGATGTCAGAGTCATTCCTAGCTTCTCTGTGTCATTCTGTAACATCTCACAGGAACAGTTGAATCGTAGGGATGTTTCTATTTTAGGGACCTCCAAGGGTTCTCTTTACATTTGCACATGTGCCACCGTGGTTGTGGGTATCAGATGACCAGGACTCAAAAACTGCAAAAATGGTGCATGTGCATTTTGATTTAAAGAGTAACAGGAACATGAGTATATATAAATATGTATGCATGTAACCCAAAGCTGAACAAGAACTGCTCGCTTCACTGCAAAGTGTACAGAAAGACTGGAGCTTTAAAAAGATTTCAGAATAAAGGTTACTGCTGAACACACACACTGCAAGGAGTGGAGTTTTTGTGTCATAGTGTGTGCGTGTTTTTTCTTTTTCATTCTATAGGTCACTTTTTCCTCTTTAGTATCTGTTTTTCTGTCAGACTGTTACGCACTTAGTTGCTTAATAAGGTAGTACTGGAAAAAAATAAAGTGACAGAATTAGCTTAAAGTGAAAAGACATTTAAGATCAAAGCCACAGACATTTGTGTGAGTTGACCTTTTGTCTTTAGCTGCTTCATGACGATGATTTTAGGTCTGTAAACGTAACCCCTGTGTTTGCTGGACATAAAACTGAACAAACCTTTCAGTTTTATATCCAGCAAACTCCTTTTTGTGTTTGCACGGAGCTGCACACAAAACGAAAATAACTCGTTCAAGTTATGAACTTGAGTGTGCAGCTCCGTGCAAACATGTCTGCAAGCATATGAATGTGTTCATATGTGTTTATTTTTATGAGGCATCCCAAAACTCTCCAATTAGAAATAGACACATTTTGAATGTGTCTTAGCTTTAATCAAACCAGTAATAATGAAACGTTAATGAAACCGTGACAGCCACACAGTAAAGCTCTCTCTCTCTCTCTTCACAACAGTGAGCAGGTGATGGACAGTGTGAGAAAGAGAGGGAGGGGAATGACAGGAAGCCACAGCAGGTGAGGAAACGATGAGATGAACTGATCAGAACAGAACTCAGACTGGCAGAAGACACATAAATTAGGGCTGAAAGAGTTTGGATTCGACTAATTGTGAGGTACCGACTATTTTCACTTGTATTTTGACTATCATTATGCTATTTTTATACTTGCCTATTTTAAAAGTGCAGGTCTTTCTTTTAAAATGTTGACTACCATTTAAAATTAACTTAAAGTAGGAGCCGGTCACATGCTTATTTCTTGTTTTTATCAGATCCACAAATCTACTTCCCCTGTGTTTTTTTGTCATATTCAGTTGTTGCAAAATGTGATGTTTTATTAGTCATGAACATGTGAACACTGAAGTGAAACTTTAATCACTCTTCTAAATCACAGTACTTTATTCGACAGTTTGATTGTGTTTGTTTATATGCTCTCCAGTGACTGATGGAGAGTTTGTGAAATGTTGGATCACTGATATAAATGTACCGTTTACAGATGCTTGTGACAGTGTTATCTGTAGCCATGGTGATGCTGACAGGTCACCTGATGTATGGGCTGCCTATGGTAAATTATGCTATAATATGCATACTATATATTGTTCCTAAAATGCTTTGTTGTGGAGACTCGTAGTGTGCTGCATGCTCTGTGTTCAACTAATCTGCTAAAGATATAGTGCAAAACCGTACTTCGGTGTGCATTTTAAAAACACAGTGTGACTCAACTGGATGCATCCATAACACATTTTCTTGTTTTAAACAGGACGGAAAAAGGCGAAATCCGAGGGCCCTTTCAGTAGAGCTGTGTGATCCAGGTGAGAAAGCATTTCGGGCCATTATTTCTCTCAGTCTTTTGTATCCGGCATCAATTTCTCTGAACTCTCTCCCCGTTTTTGTGGAGTGCGTCAGCGTACCTTTCTGTCACAACACTTCCCAGTATTACATATGTGGTCTGAGAAAGAAATCAGGACATCACTGGTTATTTATTAGGTTTTTCTTCACCGTTCTTTCTTCTTCCTTTCCCTCTCTTTCTTTCTCTCTCGTGATGGGAAATGGTATGTTCTGACACAGAAGCATAAACCACTTCCTTCATTAGAATGCCACTGCCTGTTTGAGCTACTTTGTAACGTCCTGTTTTTGATGCTATTTCTCGTCTCTCCCTTTAAGAGACCTCAGTCAGCAAGTCTGGGTCTGTGCAGAAAAGTGTGGTGCACGTATGTGAGTGTGTCTGTGTGCTAGCACCCACATCCGCCTTTAACAATTCAACATTTGCCCTTTGAGCTAAATATCTGTGCAGTCAAATCCATATGAAGTTATTACTTTTAAATGTGCTACGATAGTCCTTTTAGTATCTATGCAGTGCATTAAGTTAAATACAAACTTTTGCACTTTTCTGATAAACTTTTGCTTTAACTTGCAAACCTCTTCTTATGGGACTTATTTGAGGTGGGAGGGCAAAACTATTTATAGAATAGTTTTCTAGAAAATGCAAAGAGTCTCAGGGGAACGCATCAGTTTTGCTAGAGAATGCACCCTTGATTAAAAATGTTCAGTTAGTGGAATTATTATTTTTTTAATTATTATTTCAAATAAGTCAATAAAACAAATTAGATTAACAAGAAACCCCATCCCAACCCTCATTTCATTTTTCAACATTGTAAACTATTTCTTGCGAATGAACAAGACCGATTCATTAGCCACCACAGATAAATAAGAATACTAAAGTACATTAAACTGTAAAACTAAATGCGCTACAAGTTTGTGTGCTTATGATTATTATAATAAAACATAGTTGCAAGCAACAGTTAAGGGCCCATGCACAACAGCGGTAGAATGAGGAGCAAATTTTCAAAGCAGCAAGCGACCAACTGCAAAAAAAAAAAAAATATTGGAGATTATTTTAAGCAAAATCCATAAATAGAATCACTTGTAATGTGACATAACTGCTTAGTACTTTTGAGCAATAGGTGGCATTGACACCGAATTGATGTGGTATAGTTAGTGTAAGATGCGATACGCCATATAGCCATATATGCGATATATAGGCAAAAATATAATTCATTAAAGAAGCAGCTACTGATGTGATACGATTTACCCCATTATGATGCAGTGCAATCCGATTTCAATTCGATTCAATATAATGCGATGCTATAAATATGATGCAATGAAAAAATATGATGCTATGCAATTCAATATGGTACTGATAGTTTGCTTTTATTTCTTTGTTTCAGACAGACGCAGAATCATAAATTAACTTAAGTGCCTTCTGACTTCTAAAGGCCCATTCACACCAAGCACAATAATAATTGATATAGATCATTGATAAGATAACACAAAGATAACAATAAAGATATAGTTCTAAAATGATAATATAACGACTATAACGATAAATGCACTGAGAAATGATATCATTGGAATCACATTCAGAACCATTTTTTTTCCAGCTGATGAAAAATCACAACATTGACAGCCAATCAGAATCCGTCCTGCTATAACGGTCTCTAAAATCTAAAGCAGCAGATGGGTGTGCAATTAGAATAAACAGACGATATCGTTCGCTGGTGTTGACGATAATATCATTATCTTTATAGTTATCTTTATGGTTATCGTTCTTGGTGTGAATGGGGCTTTACACCTCGGTCTCCGTAATGTTGTGACACGTCATGTTCCCGTGGCAGCAGTAGAGATGAGAGGATGCGCTTGAAAAACTTGAGAGGTCTTGAGAGGAGAAATCAATCTACATACTGTATAAAAATGACAATTTTACGATGATAAAATTATTGATCATTTCTCAATAATAATCTAGTAATAATTATATATAAATAAATATTTTTTTTACAGACACAAATATATTAGAAACAATGCATCGCACTACAAATGCTAAATTGTATCCGATGCATACTTTTTTAAATCGATGCATTGCATTGATAGCTTGTACTGTATGTTGATGCACCGATGCAAATAAGAATCTTACCATCCTTAGTGTTAATATGTCAAAGCTGCAGACATACAGCCTTTGATGCATGCCATCAAATTCATTGATGCGATATATGACAACCGTTCTATCGTCATGAAATCCATAACTTTTTGCCAGCATAGTCTGAAGATGAACAGTTTAGGAAATCTTTCAAAAGTAGCTTTTCAAATAAAATCTAAATGGCGGACAAAAAAATGGTTAGAACTGGTATCAATGTTCTCGGCATGGTCCAAGGAATCTATTCCAAACAAAGTTTTGACGATAGGCAAAATTAATTAAAGGCATTAAGCATTTTTTGAAAATTTGTGAACATCACTGCCTGGACACTTTTGAGTGCCTTTAAGGCATATAGGCATTTTGCAAGTGTGTAATAATACGCCAATGCGTTGTAAATGTAAAATGTAGCGTTTTGGTCAAATTCATTTGACTCATTAACTTTGCATAGTTTTTGTTAATGATGGAAAAATATGTGTGTAACTTTGGACGGTCGGTGGCGCTAGAAGGACAGAGTTAAAGACTCTAAATTTGCTATGATTAATGTTCAGACTCTTTTCACGCAATGTGCCAGCTTTCATAATTTTTACCGTTAATGGTTCTATGAGCTGCTAAAGTCTCAAGAGCAGAAATACCAGATCACAGTACAGTTGCTTCATGATACCCAAAACATTCATGTATTATGAAAGAAACTGCAATCTGACCAATTGAATCTTCTGAATTTTACACGGCGTCATAAATTCACACTCACACAAGTGAGAGATGTAACGGCTAAAGACATCCATCTAACACCTGCATAATTTGACCAACAATTGCATGGCCCTTGCCCTCTTTCTATCTTAGACAAACTCAACTTATATAGACTAAAACTTATTTACTTTGAATTCATTTGACCTTAATGTCCTTTTTTGTCCTCTGCATTTCCACTTCATATTTTTCCCCTTCGTCTTCCTTACTGTTCACCATCTCTTAGGATATTATTACAAGTCTGGCTATAAGTGTGTTCAATGCGAACTCGGTTTCTACACAAGTGAGAAAAACAGAGAGGATAGTTGCCACCGCTGCTTCCAGAACTGCAGACCTGGTATGAAGCTTGTTACACCTAATTAATGATATTATAAACAAGATGAAGTGAGAATAGAAACAGGAAGTATGGCAAACGTGTGTGTGTGTGTGTGCGTGCTAGAATTCAACATGGAGGTGGAGAAGAATTGCACAAGCACATCAAATTTAGTGTGTCGCTGTCAAGAGGGTTACATTTGTTTGACCGATCCACACATGGACCAATGTGACACCTGTGTTGCTGTCTCCACCACAATCCCATCTTCCACCTCTGCTGATGTCTCATCATCCACTACATCCACCACTTCATCTTCTAAGATTGAACGGGGTAAGCACTGTTGTTTTCCTCTGCATGATGTACAGTATGTACAGTTGTATTCTAGGGGTTGTACGCTTGATGCAAGGTTTGATTATGGACTGGGCCAATATTTTGACAGGGGCTTCCGAAGCATCAGGCCCCATGGCCAGGGCCGGATTCATGCATAGGCATTCTAGGCATGTGCCTATGCTCACACTTCCAAGAGGACCCAATTACAATAATAAGGAGAAATAATTGGCTATTTGTTCTACGGGGTACCTACAGTACAACCCAAAAAGACATTTAACAAGCAAATAAATATCACACACAATAAGATAAAAACAACAACTCTTTCTATGTAGTATAGAAATATACATTTAATACATTTAAATAAACACTTGTTTTCTCCTGATATTTCGCATACAAAGAGACTTTTTAATCAAGTAGTTTTGCCACTGACAAGCATACCATTTCTCAGCATGGAGGTGGTAACGTCACTGTTTTTTAAGACGTTAAACTTGCATATTCACTATTTTTCTGCCAAACGCTGTTGAAGAGTTGGACACTGCTGTAATGTTGCTGTTAAGATTCGAAAAGACAGAAATCTCAAAGTAAACTCCAAAGGGAGTTATTCTAATTAACAGAAAACACTTTTCAAGAACTACAACAAATGGCTCGTTTGGACTATAGCATGCTTCTTCCCGGATATTGTGACATCACAGTCACTCATTTAAATAATTCCCGCTTACGGGATACACAAAAATGGGAAAATCAAGCATGAAAACTTTCTAGTAAACCCTCCCCCAAAAAATAATAAATGCTTTATAAAAGGGCATAATAGGACCTCTTTAAAGTAGAGTAAGTGGCCTGCCAGTAGGAGGAGCAGGAGGTGGGGTTGAGTACTTAAATCCTGACTTTTGTCAACCTGGAACCCAATAGGATTTCCTATTGGCTTTTGGATTTCTGCAGGAAATAAGCTCTGAAACAAACCAAAGTAAAATAAATAAATAAATAAATATGTCCTCAGGAACCCTAAAGCATTAAAATCACACGTACACACACACACACACATACATATATATACATATACAGTATATGTATCTTTATAAAGGTCTTGCATTACTAATGTATCTAACACTGACATAAGTATTTTGAGCTTTTGTTTACCACAAACATTATTTCAGGAATTAACAACATATTCAAACTTATTTCCGGGTTTCCAGGGTCATTAGTGCAGCACTGTAGAAAGTCAAAACAATTTACTTCAGTCTTGATATTCGTTAGATATTTAATTGCAGACATTCATTTGGGAAATCTTTCCCTAATATGATCTTTTCCATTGAACCTGTTCAGCTATTCATCTCAACATAAATGCTAACTCAGAACCTTGTGTTTATTTTACAGGTGACAGTAGATTTGTGGTGTGGATTTTATGTGGATTAAGTTTTCTAATGTTATCCATTATCATCCTTACGATGTTCCTCCGGCTCTGCAGGAAGAAAGAGAAGGAATGTTTTAAACATTGTGAGTAACACACACGTAAACACACACGTGTTTTGTGAGTTAATCCTTATCTTATCTTACCTCTCACTGTCTCTTTTCTTCATTAGTTGTCAGGCAGTGCTCGTTGGGTGATATGGAGGTAAGTAATGAGCCATTGCACACATTGGCAGTATGTGATTGTGAACAAGTCATGAATTATCTGACTCACAGTCCTTCAATCTCTTCAGGTGGACAGTGAGACTGCACCTCCTACTAGCCAACCAGATGAGCAGCCCCATGCCCAGGAGATGCTGTCACATGACAGCACACCCACCAATCACAACACAGACTGCTCGTTTCATCAGCCAATCAGCTCGGAGCAGGCTGTGCCTCCAGCTGGCAATTTAGGTACTATAAAGAGTAGCTTTTTGTAATTTTCTTCTTTTATTAAAATGATTTGACTGTGCAATCATGTCAATTGGCCAAACCAATATACATAAAAATGCAGTAAAAAACAAAACAGAAAATTGTAGTATCAAGAGGACCACTGTAGACCCTCATGATTGTGTGACAAGGTCAATAAGCTGCTTAAAATATCACATAAATTGTTTGTATGTATATTCATGTAGGCTATGTATGAAATTAAATGTATTACAGACTTTTCACTCGATGGTTATGCAGTTACACCACATGACATTTGTTTGAATTATTCATGATATAATATTACATTAAATAGTTTATAAGAATTAAATAACCAGACATATAACAATTTAAATACTAATTGAAAAATATTATTATAACGTGTGTGTGTGGATATATTTTGCCCACACGGAAGCCTATTTCCACAAGTCTGCGCTCCCGTCGCATGTCACAACTCGCCCGCCACCTCCTCCTTTGGAGTCAGAAGGTTCTGAGGTCACTTCGTGCTGTTCACATTCCGGGCCTGCTAAACCGTACAGCTGAAGAGCTGTCTCAAGTAATGCTTCCGGGAGAATGGCGACTCCATCGCCTGACAGTCCAGCTGATTTGGAGACATTTCGGAGCCGCTCAGGTAGACCTGTTTGCTTCTCCAGAGACCTCTCACAGCCAGTTGTTCTACTCCCTGACCGCAAGTATGCGTTTCCCCCAGTGAGCCTTCTCGCACAGACACTGTGCAAAGTCCGGGAGGACGAGGAGCAAGTCTTGCTAGTGGCGCCGTATTGGCAAACTCGGACCTGGTTCCCCGAACTAGTGCTCCTCTCGACAGCCGCACCTTGGCTGATTCCTCTGAGGAGGGATCTACTGACTCAGAGACGGGGCACCATTTGGCACCCGCGTCCAGACCTTTGGAAACTCCATGTGTGGTCCCTGGACGGGACGCGGAGGTTCTAGGTGACCTACCCCAAGAGGTAGTGAACACCATCACTTCGGCAAGAGCACCGTCTACGAGACACGCTTACGCCTTGAAGTGGAACCTGTTCGTCGAGTGGTGTTCTTCTCGCAGAGTAGACCTCCGAAGATGCCCGATTGCGGTTGTGCTTTCCTTTTTGCAGCAAGGGCTGGAGCGAAGGCTGTCTCCCTCCACCCTCAAAGTCCAGGTTGCCGCTATTGCTGCGTACCATGACCCCGTGAATGGGAAGACTTTGGGTAAGCATGATCTCATCGTCAGGTTTCTTAGAGGGGCTAGGAGGTTAAATCCTTCCCGGCCCCCCTCTATACCCTCTTGGGACCTGACTCTAGTGCTTAAATCACTACAGCAGGGCCAATTCGAGCCTTTGCATTCAGTTGAGCTAAAGTTTTTTTCATTGAAAACTCTGCTCCTGCTTGCACTGGCCTCCATCAAGAGGGTAGGGGACCTGCATGCATTTTCGGTCGACAATTCGTGCCTACAGTTTGGGCCGGCTAACTCCCAGGTGAGGCCCCCCGCCTGGCTACGTGCCCAAGGTTCCCACTACACCCTTCAAATACCAGGTGGTGAACCTGCAAGCGCTTCCCCTGGAGGAGGCAGACCCAGCCCTGGCTTTGCTCTGTCCCGTCCGAGCATTGAGATGCTACGTAGACCGGACACAAAGCTTCAGGACCTCAGACTAGCTCTTTGTCTGTTACGGAGGCCGCCAGAATGGGAGTGCCGTGTCTAAGCAGAGGATGGCCCACTGGATTGTGGATGTCATAGCCCTGGCTTATCAGGCTCAGAGTGTGCCCTGCCCGTTCAGGTTGCGAGCTCACTCAACTAGAAGTGTTGCATCCTCCTGGGCGCTGGCACGTGGTGTCCTCACTGACAGATATTTGTAGAGCTGCGGGCTGGGCGACCCCTAACACGTTCGCTAGGTTCTATAGCAGGGGTCATCAACTATATTTGTCTATATTATATATATAGGGCCAGAATTTTTCTCTGCAGACACTGTAAGGGCCAGATACTCGTAATATAAAATAAAATTCGAATTGTATCCTAATATGTTATTATTTGATATACTAATTCTAATTCCAAATTTATGTTATTTTTTACATCTTACCTGTACTGCAGCAAGCTACCAGGGGGCGATAGCGATATTTTAGGCTTCATATTTGTGAGGCTGTCAAGCTGTCCATCACTGTCACATGCAGGTCGTAGTTTGTGGAGAACACTAGAAGAAAGGCCTTCTGAATATATTTGAATGAAAAATGGCACTCTCAAAGATCCTTAAGCGAAAAGTTGATTCATAGAACCGTAGTTTTAATGAAGAATGGACTGATTTGTACGTATTCATATAGTGCCTACAGTTAGAAATGCTGTACCTGTGTTGCTTTTTTTCCCCGTTAGATTAAAAAGTAAATAAATATGGAACGGACCCGAATATTCGTTCGGTGGGTTGGTATTCGATTTGAAAATTTGACAATCGAATATTGTTTTTTTTGGGTTTTTTTTTCACACCTGGGATCCCCCGCGAAACGGTTCTCATTCCCCCTTGAATAAGTCCGGTGAGACACTGGCTGTGCGAGCGTCTCAGCTGCGTGGCGTTTCCGTTTTTATTTCGGCTCCCATATTTAACAGGTTGGAGTTTGCACACAGACACTCGTCTCAGGCGCGCTCAAGCCACGCGGAAAACGCACGCATGCTAGAAATAGAACCGACGCGTTTCCAACGGGAGTGTTCTCTGGCTAGAGCGCAGAACAGCGGAGTTTGTATGGACCAAAGTGCATGTCTGAACTTGTGTTTTGTTGCTTTGACATTGTGGAAAATAGAATAATAGAAACAAAATATATTAGCATTTTTACCCGTCTAAATTAATCTCGTTTTTCTTTATTTAAATTTCGTTTTTTCTTTATTTAAATTTCGTTTTTTCTTTATTTAAATTTCATTTTTCTTTATTTAAATTTCGTTTTACTTTATTTAAATTTCGTTTTTTCTTTATTTAAATTTCGTTTTTCTTTATTTAAATTTTGTTTTTTCTTTATTTAAATTTAGTTATTCTTTATTTAAATCTACCCTTACTGTGCCAATTTGTTAGTCAGAAAAATATTAGACTACCTTAAAAGTATTGCTTAATTTAACAGACCTGTGTGTGTGCGTTTTATATCACTAGTGCAGTGTCCGTTCTTGGAGCATAAACCCTGCCCGCGTGAGGTGCGCTGCTTCCCGCTCGCGCTGTTCTGAGTGACTGTAGTTTACTAAAAGTTTATTAATTCTGAATGTGTCGAGTCTAGCGTGTCCATCTATATTGCACCAAATGCGACACTGCACTCCCTTGTGAAGTCGATTGGATGAAAGGTTCTCGAATAAAAATGCAAACGGACATACAGACACAGATTCCTGCCTTTATTAGAGAGAAAAATATGTACAGCCCCTCTCTCCGAAGCTTTGAATAGTCGATGTTCATTACTACCGAAGCTCAAAAAATGGTATTCGGACCACCCCCATACTTTTTCCTCTTACAAGGCTATTCCTGAATTCAGTATTATTCTGGGGGCCAGATGGAAATCTCTGGCGGGCCGGATTTGGCCCGCGGGCTGCCAGTTGACGTTGCATGTTCTATAGCCTTCGTGTAGAGCCAGTATCCTCCTGTGTTCTCACCTCAAATGGGTAGTGGCACTGAGAGGCCCCGGTTAGCGTCGGCTTGCTTAAACTGCTCCAGAGTGTCCGTACTATAGACCCTGTTGAGATCCTTCATCACCCTAGGCAGCTGGACGTGGCGAAACGTCCAGCGCCAGGCCTTCATGATGAATCCGTTAGAACCATGGATGGCCGGGTTCCGTACTGAGACCTAAGCGGTACTCGTATGTGTATAGTCCACGGTATAGCCTTAGAGCCCGTGTTTCCCCGGCAGACTTTGCCTTACTACAACCCGAATTCCGGAAAAGTTGGGACGTTTTTTAAATTTTAATAAAATGAAAACTAAAGGAATTTCAAATCACATGAGCCAATATTTTATTCACAATAGAACATAGATAACGTAGCAAATGTTTAAACTGAGAAATTTTACACTTTTATCCACTTAATTAGCTCATTTAAAATTTAATGCCTGCTACAGGTCTCAAAAAAGTTGGCACGGGGGCAACAAATGGCTAAAAAAGCAAGCAGTTTAGAAAAGATTCAGCTGGGAGAACATCTAGTGATTAATTAAGTTAATTGATATCAGGTCTGTAACATGATTAGCTATAAAAGCTTTGTCTTAGAGAAGCAGAGTCTCTCAGAAGTAAAGATGGGCAGAGGCTCTCCAATCTGTGAAAGACTGCGTAAAAAAATTGTGGAAAACTTTAAAAACAATGTTCCTCAACGTCAAATTGCAAAGGCTTTGCAAAGCTCATCATCTACAGTGCATAACATCATCAAAAGATTCAGAGAAACTGGAGAAATGTCTGTGCGTAAGGGACAAGGCCGGAGACCTTTATTGGATGCCCGTGGTCTTCGGGCTCTCAGACGACACTGCATCACTCATCGGCATGATTGTGTCAATGACATTACTAAATGGGCCCCAGGAATACTTTCAGAAACCACTGTCGGTAAACACAATCCGCCGTGCCATCAGCAGATGCCAACTAAAGCTCTATCATGCAAAAAGGAAGCCATATGTGAACATGGTCCAGAAGCGCCGTCGTGTCCTGTGGGCCAAGGCTCATTTAAAATGGACTATTTCAAAGTGGAATAGTGTTTTATGGTCAGACGAGTCCAAATTTGACATTCTTGTTGGAAATCACGGACGCCGTGTCTTCCGGGCTAAAGAGGAGGGAGACCTTCCAGCATGTTATCAGCGTTCAGTTCAAAAGCCAGCATCTCTGATGGTATGGGGGTGCATAAGTGCATACGGTATGGGCAGCTTGCATGTTTTGGAAGGCTCTGTGAATGCTGAAAGGTATATAAAGGTTTTAGAGCAACATATGCTTCCCTCCAAACAACGTCTATTTCAGGGAAGGCCTTGTTTATTTCAGCAGGACAATGCAAAACCACATACTGCAGCTATAACAACAGCATGGCTTCGTCGTAGAAGAGTCCCGGTGCTAACCTGGCCTGCCTGCAGTCCAGATCTTTCACCTATAGAGACCATTTGGCGCATCATTAAACGAAAAATACGTCAAAGACGACCACGAACTCTTCAGCAGCTGGAAATCTATATAAGGCAAGAATGGGACCAAATTCCAACAGCAAAACTCCAGCAACTCATAGCCTCAATGCCCAGACGTCTTCAAACTGTTTTGAAAAGAAAAGGAGATGCTACATCATGGTAAACATGCCCCGTCCCAACTATTTTGAGACCTGTAGCAGAAATCAAAATTGAAATGAGCTCATTTTGTGCATAAAATTGTAAACTTTCTCAGTTTAAACATTTGCTATGTTATCTATGTTCTATTGTGAATAAAATATTGGCTCATGTGATTAGAAAGTCTTTTAGTTTTCATTTTATTAAAATTTAAAAAACGTCCCAACTTTTCCGGAATTCGGGTTGTAAGAGGGTTTTAATCACCTCAAATTTTTCCATATACACCTAAATGGATGCTATATGTGTATTTGCTCCCGAGACCTCCTTCGGGAAGGATGGGGCTTCCGCAGCGTCCCTGTTCCAAGCAGAACGGGTATGTTTTCCCAGTGTTATCCAATCTCACCCAGTGAGGTAGTGCTTTGACAATGGTGAGTGGAACTACTTGTTCAGAGCCCCGGCCTACACCTAATAGGGGTGCAGGTGGCTCGCACAGGGCACTGGAAGGGGCAGCACCCATGGCGCTTTGGTAGATCCCATTTTGCGTCGGTCACCTACGTGGTGTCGAGAGAGACCGACTGAAAGGGAAGGTCTCGGTTACGTGTGCTAACCCTCGTTCCCTGAAGGAGGGAACGGAGACGCCACGTCCCGTCGCCATGGTTGCTGTACCGCCGCTGAGTTGCCGGGTCTCCGGCTCGGCTCCTCAGCGAAAACCTGGTATGCATTGCACCTGTTGCCTTCTTATACTCACGCTGTGATCAGCGGCAGCTGGATGCAATAAGTGCATTGGCTCGTTTAGTTTACACTCTAAGTAGATTGGTCTATCGAAGCGGTATCCCATTTTGCGTCGGTCACCGACGTGGCGTCTCCATTCCCTCCTTCAGGGAACAAGGGTTACCATACATAACTGAGACGTTTTTATCACACAGTTCTGACTTTATAACTTGCACGCAATTGTGAGAAATTTTTTTTTTTTTGAGAAATGCGAGTTATTAACTCGCAATTGCAAGAAAAATAGTCTGAATTGCAAGAATTCTTACATCTTGCAGTTGCTATGAAAAATGTCAGACATATAATATAAAAAGTCGCATTTACCTTGTTTTGTTTTTTATTCAGTGGCAGAAACAGGAGTCGATATAAACCACATAAAAAAGCAATGAAACAAAAAAAAAAACGTGCAAATAGTATGAAAATTCATCATTCTCTCTTTCTCGTAGGCCCTCTTCACATCTACGGTCCCAAGACAGTTTTTGTGAGTTTGCTCAATCAATTTGGACTGGATGGCAGCGAGAAAAAAGCACACAAACTTCAAGAAGAATCGCTAAGCAATATCAACGTGCCCTGCCCTCAGTCTCCCCCCGTCCATCTGTCTGAGGAGGAAAGGAGCAGAGAGAACGATTTCATCTTCTTCCCATCTCAAGAGCAAGGGAAAGAGTGCCACATATCTAAAGAAGAGGTGCTGTGAGGGATAACGGATTATTTGTGTCCATCTTCTTCCGTACTGTTCGAATGTGGTGTGGTTTGTTTTAACTGATGCTTCATGAGTACCCAGTAGCAAAACTCTAACCCTGGCAGGGGATTTCATCTAGAGAGCAACAGGCTGTGTTAGGGGAAGGCCTGGGTGTGTGACTAACAGTATGTACCACATACTTGTTGCGTATGAGCTTGACAGTTCATGCCAGCTTTGCAATATCACCCATAAACTACATTTATGCGTAACTACTGATTCTAAACCATCAGAATGGCAGTGGGATGCTGATGTTGACTGTAGGAAGAGTCGATACCAGTGGCTTTCACGTCTTACGATGGCTGAATGACTCTTAGGAAGTGTTTGAAAGCAAGAGCAGCTCTAAAACATTCAGAAGACCAAAGATTCACATATGTTGTGAAATTTATTTTATCTATCTATCTATCTATCTATCTATCTATCTATCTATCTATCTATCTATCTATCTATCTATCTATCTATCTATCTATCTATCTATCTATCTATCTATCTATCAACTTCTGGGGCATTTGAGTCTTGACATTATCGAATATAAAACATTTATATTTATTTTTTATTCGTTATTAATTCTATTACAAATGTTAAAGACACAAAAAAGTTTTTTTGTTCTCACGCAGTTTATCAGTGTTCAATCACGTTAAGTCCCTGGTTAATGTTGTCAGTGTTCTTCCTCTTTTCTTTGGTTTTTAAGCGACAGACATGATGGATTGTGCCATCAAAAAAGCCCTGACATTTTGATGGTGGTCTGGAAATGTCAACATTGCTTCTTCATTTAGAAGTCAATAAGCAGAGCACAGGAACACACAGTAGCTGTTGTGTCATCATATATTATGTTTTATATTCGCTGTAATACACATTTTTAAACTTGATATTAATTGTAGAGTGCAATAAAACCAATAAAGTTTTATTTTGTATATGTTTCTCAGAGTACTTCATTAATTTCACTGCAAGATAGCAAATACAAATACAAATACAATTTCTATTTTATACAACTGGGTAGGTAGTTGACATAATGTAAGATACTTCTAGGAAATGACATGCTATATTCTCATCAAAAACGGCTTTTTAAAATATTTGAAACAATATTTTGTTCATTTTATTATCATTTTATAGATGCAGTTTCTATAAATTCATATTACTTTGAGACATGTTAAAATAAATGAAAAGCTTCATAAACAATAACTTTACTTGCACTTTACCTCATACATTCATTTACACTTAGAAAAGTCCATAGGCATGGTGTCCAAAAAACTACCCAATTATAAATACAAACAAGCGAGCAGAGAATAAAACCTTCATTTGTTGAAAAAGATTAGCTCTATGTTGTATGTTATGTGCAGTGGCAACACAAATCTCTCTCTATCTCAGCATTTCTCAGGAAGGACAGTCATTCTCACAAAACCTTCAGATGGGCCACCTGAGTGCAGATTTTGCAGGTTTGTATCAGATTAAATACTCAATCCATAGACGCATCAGTGGTCTTCTTCCTGCTCTTTTCTCAGACATCCTCCAGTTTTTCAGTTTTTCCACACATCTCCTGCACTGGCATTGGTACCTCCTCTTCTTCTGTGCACTGGCTGGATCCAGAGTTGCTCTTGTCTGTGCATACATTGGGTGAAATATTAAACTCATAATTTTAAAATATGGAAATCACACAAATTGGTTTTCTTCTAAATATTATAATTAAGTGACTATAGAGATTAATTAAAAATATTTCAGTAAATTTTAAATGGGTTTATGAGTTTTCATAGGATTTCTGTACTCAGAACGTTCTTTCTCTACTCAGATACTCTATATTAGAGCATGACTTTCATGATGGCTGTTGTTGTTGTTCATTATTCAATAAATAATATTTGATATACATAGTAGTATTGAGTATTAGGAAACAGTGCGTGATGGTGATTTTTGTGACAATGTTCCACCATCAGGTGGCGACAAGTGACTGTTTTACAAGTCAGCATTTAAGAATTTTGTATTGAAAGAGACTGAAACGGAAGTTATTTTTATTGTTAATAACAGCTTGTAAGAATCAACAAATGCAGTGAGTAGCACTGTCATCGGAAATCATCCTTAACAGATGAAAGGATAAAACAACAAAGATATCGCTTTCCTCAGCGGACATTCAAACTCATGTTTTATTATGAATATGAGATTGAGCTGAGGAATGAATGCTGTATCAGATGCAAGTGCACACAATACTCTACATCACATAATACAGTGAGCTTTTAATGAAGCAACTCAGCGTTCCTTCGTTACTAGTTCTAAAGTGACATTTCCGAATAAGTAAAGGAGGCTTTAGCTCAGCTGTTAAACTGTCAAACTGAGATTTGAATCTGTGGCGGAACTAATTAGTTCCACACAAAGGGTTTTTAAAGACACTCTGCTGCTGTTTTTTGTATATATTTACACTCATGTTGTCGAACTGTTCAACGCAATATAACTCAAGCAATACCGGCTCTATATCATTGGCTGTGATTAGGCCAGAGACACGAGGCCGCAGGCCACAGTTCAACATGCTGATATAAAGACAGTATTACTCTCTTCCTTAATGATATTGCTCATTTATCTTATATTATAATATTTTATATTATTAGATAAACAAGATGGGAAACACTCAAAATAGATGGTCAGTCCATCTTGGATTATAATTATATTATATTATATACAAACTGAAAAACTCACAAAATAGATGGTCAGCCCATTTTAAATATTATATGATATGATACGATATTATTATATATACAAGCTGAGAATTATATTATATTATATTATATTATATTATATTATATTATATTATATTATATTATATTATATTATATTATATTATATTATATTATATTATATTATATTATATTGTATTGTATTATATTATATTATTCGTGCAATGGAGTGTCAGTATAATAAGCACTCATGGAAGTGTATAAAGAGCACTGATGTGTTGTTTATAGTAGCACTGACCAGGTGATGCTGGCATGATCCATCCATATTGTCGTGCATTTCTGCTGATGAGAAGGAAACAGGTGAGCAGAACGCACACACACACACACGCACAACACAGACTCACCGAGATCCACATTATATCTGGAAGAGGTTGATAGAAAAGGAGCAAATGGATGGAGAAAAGGAGAGAGAAAGAGTAAACAGGTCAATCGAAAATACACCTGATATACTCTGTGTGTGTGATAGACTCTTTGCCTTCAACAGCAACTAATTTAACAGGTTGACAACAGCAGGTCAGGACACTCACCATGGGTGGGCGGTATTGTTGTAGTAATAGTTGAAGAAACAGTGGCTGTCTGAATTTTCTCACACTCTTGGCAATCACTGTCTGTGCATCTGTAGCCCTCAACACATGTGCACACTGCATTACTTGTTGTCGTACAGTTCTTCTTATACATCATATCTGCAAAGTTAAAACAGTGAAAGGGCTTATGTAACGCTATAAGTGTATATTCGTTTCTCCAACTGTGAGAACTCACACTTATCAAACAATAGTTCATGTAATTAAATTTTTTACCCCAGAAATTTCATTAAAAAATATAATTTCTACCATTATTACCACAATAAAATGAAAGCTGATTTGAGATGTGGCGAAAATAAGTGGATTGATTGATTGATTGAATTGAATAATACGAATAAAGAATTGTCAGAATTACTGTTTAACTGTAAATTACCCACAATAGAAAAATATGCAGTATTCACATTTACCTTGACTTTTCTTTGTTTTCATCACATTTCATCTCAGAGATGCTTTGTTCAACCATTTGGGGTCAGTAATGAATATTCTTATTCAGCAAAGTCACAGTATATTGATCAAAAAAGACCGCCAAGGCATTAATTATGTATCAAAAGACCTCAATTTCAAATAAATGCTGTTCTTTAATAATTTCTATTCAACAATGTATCCTGAAAAAAGTATAACAGCATCCAAAAAAATGGCAGCACAACCATTTTTCATACACTTTTAACACGTGGTCAGAAATGTAGGAACCCTTGATAAATATGATCAAAGGCTGTGAAAATAAATCTGCATTGTTAATCCTTTTGATCTTTTATTTTAAAAACTCACAAAAATCTAACCTTTCATTGGAGGATAAGAATTTAAAATGGGGGGAAATATCATTATGAAATAAATGTTTTTCTCTAATACACATTGAACACAATTACCCGGCACCCTTTTATTCAATAGTTTTTTAAACCTCCATTTGCCAAAGCAACAGCTTTAAGTTTTCTCCTATAATGCATGATGAGGTTAGAGAACACCTGACAAGAGATCAGAGACCATTCCTTCATCCAGAATCACTCCAGATCCTTCAGATTCCCAGCTTCTCCTCTTCAGTTCACCAGATGTCCAGGAACTCCAGCAGAAATATAAGACCACGACAGCAGTATATTTCATTAACACAGGGGATACTTTTTATTCCTGTGTTCAACAAACCCATCTTGAGTCTTTTCTGCAAAAAAATCTAATTGTGTAGTTACATCCGATCATAGAAGTTAGTCCTGATTGAAGTTTCAGTTGTGTCTGAAAACTGAATACACTGGGGATTGTTTTTGGATGAGAGCATTTTCTTTTCTTGATTTTTTTTTTCTTGAAGCCCTCCCAAACAACATCTGGTGATGTAGGTGCTGTTTAATCATTTTTTTAAGGTTTTCTGACCCTGAGACTCAACTATTTCCTGTAATCCTGTAATCATCCAGCTGTGGTCCTTGAAGAGTCTTTAGACACTCGCACTCTCCTCCACAACGTGCATTAGGACGATATAGACACATTTTGTAACATTTTATGTTGATTGGAACTTCTTAATTATTGCCCTGATTGTGGAAATGGGAATTTTCACTGCTCTATCCTTAAAGTCTCTTTCTAATTTGTGAAGCTCAGTTATCTTTTGCTGCACATCAGAAATATATTCTTTGGTTTTTCTCATTGTGATAGGGTAAACAAAGGCTAAATTCCCTTAATCACCCATTTATATTCCTGTGAAACAGAAAGCCATGGCTGGATAATTTCATGTTCATAATGGTGTGCTCAAAATTGTAAATATGAATATATTTTACTCATAAGAATTTCTAGGGGTACCAATAATTGTGTAAATTTCAATGTGAATTTGAGAAAAACATTTATTTCCTAATGAGATTTTCACCCATTTTCACTTTGATCATATTTACCAAGGGTACCAACAATTCTGACCACGTGTGTATGCACCCATGATTATTTCCGAGCACCAAAACAGAATATTAGAATGATTTCTGAAGGATCCAGTGACACTGAAGAGTTCAAATGTGACCATCTCCACTTATATGTGAGCACAGTCATTTCAACAAGACAAGTGTCAAAATAAAACAGCAAGCTCAAACTGTTTTTTTTTCTGCTGACTCACAAATAAACTCTCACATCACCTCAGGATACTCACTTTTCATTTCTGCTCATCACTTTTTATCACGAGACTCCTTGACCAGGTCATTTGATATAACATCCATCTACAATCTCAACTAAAGTGTCATTTGGCACAAGCTTCAGAGAAAATGTTTGACAATCAGCAAAATGTACAAAGGATTTTTAACTTTTTTCTAGTTTAACCAGCACGTCTATCTTTGGTAAATGAAAATGTATGCTGGGCTTTTAAATACTTGTTTGTTCAGTTACTTTAAACATTAGTTTCTCTCGTATTGCTTGTTTTATCACCTTTTCTTCCCAATGACAATTTTTCAAGTATTTAGCTTGTTTATTCGTCAAATTCAGTCTTTAGCAGGACATCTGCATATCACAACATCTCAGTAGGCAGTTATTTCCATTACCACTCAGGTGCACTTGTTTTTTTTCCAGTGCTATGTATTTTCAAGATTTGCGGTCCTATATCATGTTTGTTACCAGACGGTTTTCAGACCCCCACCTACAGTACCTTCATACTAAAAACCCACCAAGATATGCTGAAGGGGAAGCCCCTGCTTTGTTTTACTGTCATGTTTGGTATTTCTAGTATATGACTTTTCAAACTGATTCATCTGAAGATTCAGAACATCAATCTAAGAACATACAACATGTTTTATGATCATAAAGTAATCGAGTGGACATACGGTCTTTGGTGCACGGTCTGCAATTATGGCACCAGTTGTAATTGCTGTTATAGTCGTTAGTGAAGAAGCCATTTCCACATGTCGCACACTTAGTATCAGACTTTTGGTGTTCGCAGTTCTCTATCACAAACTCTCCTGTATAAACACACACAAAGGCAGGGAAACATGCATGTGATGAGAAGTACTGAGACATTAGTGTGGCAGAATCATGCTGACTCTGACAAAATGATGACATTCATAAACGCAGTATTCAACGCTCACTGGTTTGAGAGTTCACATGGTTGAGTTCAGAGAACAAGTCATCCTCATCCGAGAAACTTGATGTGTCATTCTAAGACCTTAGATAAATGTCATTAAACCAGACTATAGCTGAACCCTGAAATATTCTTATATAATGCAATCGGCACATCCTGACTTTTCGAAATATGCCTCAAATAGCCGAACATCATTTAAATGGTGCGTAAACAGTATACAATCAATACTATAATAATTGGTCTCTAACATTAGATTAATTACTTACACTTTATACTCTGTTAATTATCTAATCTTAAGCGAACAACAGCATAGTTCTTTTTCTAACTCTGACTCAACTCTGCACACAAGTGATGAGGCAGCTAATTTCATTTACCTGGTTTACATTTTTTGCAGCATGTTTTGTCATTTAAGTACTCTGTTTTGTCATCGCATGACGTTGATTGGACGAGTGGAAGGACATGTGATGAAAGCAGGAGGACACTGAGCAGGGCAAGCATCTTACTGGAAGAGAAAAAAGAAGCATGTGAAGGCTCAGAATGACACGACACCTGGAATGACTTTAAAGAGAATGTAAAGTCATACAAATCATGAATATATTACTTGGCTGTGACTGGCCTTACTTCATGTTAAATGTGATAATTACTGATAAATAACTGTTTGGTTAAATTAGGTTCCCTCCCTTTATTTTGATCTTTTGTTACAAATTACGATCAATTAAATATGCAATATAAAATTTAAAATATAAAAGCTATATATATATATAATGTTATCTTTTTATCTTTTCATAACATATATATTTTTATTTGATTTTTGTTTTTACTTTTTATAAAAGTTGTATATTTAAAAAACCCTTTACTTTTTTGTTTTGTTGAACCAAACAGTGAGTTAGTAATGTTATTTTGCCATTATGAGAAATTACGAGTTCTCGAATTAAAATTAAATACTTTTATTCCAAAACAAATATAATTTTGTTGAAACAAACAATGAGTCAATAACGTTACTTTGCCATTGCTCATCTCTATACTCTGTACAAATAAGTGCATGAAATAAGTGTCAATGATTATACAATGAACATTTGAGCACAGTTAAAAAAAAACCCAGACAGATCCGACCACTCGCTTACTAAATTCAGCTTGACCTAGTTACCTTTTTGTAGTTGTCATTGATTTTAACTTTTAATTGACATTGATAAAACAGTCTTACAATAAGATCACTATAGATTTGTTGCAACATCACATACAATCTGACCCTTTTTTACCATCCCTTTTAAATCCCACATCTATTAAATATGCTCTATGATAGTGAAGTCCTCAGAAGAGTGTGGCTGAAGTCTTACCTTGAGAGCATGTACCAGATAGGAGAAAAAGATGAGAGCTGTGAGTTAGTCAGGCCCCTCTGAAACTTTGAAGATGAGGGGACAGCTCTTCAGCATTAAATCTTTATCAGAAATGTCAGATGAGTCATATTTAAACTAAGTTCAACAAACGTTATATGAATGTCCTCAGGACCCCCAATAGCAGCAGCAGGTCTTTCTGTTGATATGTCTCCTGCGCATCTTTTTCCTCTACCCCAAATGTTCCATTAAAGGTTTTCTGTCTTCTTTTAACTTTTAACTAGTTCCAAAACAAACTCTCTCTTTCTCTCCGTCTCTCTTTGAAATGAATACATGCGCACACAAACGCTCTAGATGAAAAGGGTCTTATGTCTCATTCTGAGTAAAAGCATGAGTAAAAAGACAAGCTCTTAACAGACACTCATTCTGAGATGTGAAATTAGTAGTGATGCCAGTGGTTGAATAACATCCAATCACACAGAATCCATGAAGCTCATCATTTTATCCTGAGTTTAGATTAAAGCATCTGCTTCGCATAAAGTACACTGTGTCTGAGAGCTGCCATAATGGTTTCTATTTTTGGTTTATTTTCCAAAACATGAATTCACTTTATCTATTCTTAATCCGCTATCTCTTTCTTCCTAACTGTTACTCACACTTATGAGCTGTCAACTCATTGGTTTGATTCAATGGAACTGATACCACTATGAGAGAAGAGTCATGTCCTTCTTGTAGTTTGTAGATTGACATGCCACCGCAGCACACGTGCACACACACAAACTCAGTAGTGTTTACAGTAAAAGGAGGGCTCACCACAACATCGCTACATCTGCGAAGATATAAGAAATGTTACCTCAGCTCATACAGATAACATCACACGCTGAAAGGCAGGCAGTTTTACTGAACTCTACACTAGGCTTCGAGTAAAAGAGTTTTCCGCTTATGAGTGAGACCCCTCCTCTAAGCAGTCACATTAGGTCAACATGAATTTCTATTCTGTCATATACCTGTTACTGGTGTGTTTTTGCATTTAAGCTGGTTTCCTCTTAATATTTTCACACTTTCCTTTACAGGCGACAGCTGAAATTGTGAACTAACTGAAGTTCATTTGAAGGTTGAAGATGACTGATAATGAAATGTTTTCTTTTAACATTTAAACTATAATTTTTGTCAATTTTAGTCATCTCTTGCAGGGAAACTGTGTGTTCAGCAATATGTTCAGTAGCCAGATTCATAAGAAAGGAGTTATGACATTTCTTAAAATAAGTTTGGTAGAAGTGCAATTCTTGAAACTTTTCTCAAATACTGAAGTATACTAACATATCGTTTCAGATTTACAATGTATAATTATAATTTAACTTTATTTGGAGCATTACTTGTGCACAATGCACATTTCTTAATATTAAGCCTAAATTTTTTTAATATCACTATTGATAATCTTTGAATAATATCAGGCTTTAAATACAAGATATTTAAAGTGTACCTGAAGTAGAACCAACCACTTTAGCACAGTCAAATATACTTCAGTATATCTTTAATTGGACTTCAGCACAACTTCCGCACAATTAAAGTTCATTAAGTACAAAATTAGTTGTTCTTATTTAGCAGACTTTAAGTATGCCAGTTTAGTATACTTAAAGTACAATTGCAGTGTATTTTTGTTAAGCGCATAAATATGTAAAAGTATTTGTGGTATATAAAAATGTTTTTCAAATACATATTTATTTTTCACTAGGGGAGCCTATTGCACTGAAGAGTGTTCCTGAATTTCAAATTCAGCAAAAAAATTCACACAGGACTTATCATTGTTTATGCTCTTGATAATTTGTGCCATTTTAGAGTACTCATGCACATCCCTAGTGGCTAGCGTCACAATATTTAATAGCAACAATTATTCTGAAACCAATAAATTAATTTAAAATCCTACCTTTCAGAATTTAAGACAAGAACCGGATAATTCGTGTAATGATCATGGAAGGAAGCTGATGCAGAATAAACCATGAGTTATAGGGAAGTTATAGAAATAATAATGAAGTGGAAAGAAGGTGGGGCCATAGAAGGATTAATGGAGGGAGGTACTAGGATGGAGGGAGGAGTAGAAAACCACAGTGGAGCAGAAGGGTCCCAAACTCTTGGACAAGGAGATTAAACGGAGGATCACAGTGAATCTGGCAGAACAGTAAATGAAGAGATGGAGCCAGTGGTTCTTGGAAGAACAAATGGAGCAGAATGATGATGAAGATTTAGCTTTAAAGACTAGACCAGTGGTTATCAGTTCCAGTCATACCATACCAGCACTCAGCACATTTTGTATGCATCTCTTATCACTCCAGACATTTGCTCTACTTGACCTGCGAAGTGGACATCACAGGATATTCCACCATGATTCCATTTCAAAATGAGCACATTTGTTCCATTCAAAGGTCACTGAAGTGTGCGAGCTGTGAATTTAAATTGCATTTATTTACAGAGATATATTATTTCACACTTCACTAGTAAAGTTTCATAAAACTGTGAATGAATGTTTCAAAGTGAAGTAAACTTCAATGGATTTTCCTTGCACAGGGAGTAGGGAACAAAGAACAATGTGTAGGAACCGTGTCAATTGGAACACAGTTCATTCATGGACCTCTCTTCTGTTGAGCTGGTTATCTGGATCAGGTGTGTTAAATAGCTAAGTGAAGCATGCAACAATGCAGAGCGGTGGTTTATTTAACCAGAGAAGTAACCAAGGTCCAGAGTCTGAGGCAATACCGGGAATTCCCCAATGCTGGGTGGGACCAGCGGAGGACGAACAATAGCCCTGGGTGGAACAAAGGAGTCCACTGCACTGTACATAACCAGAAGAGGATGAGGAGCTAAAGCCGTAGGCTGAGAAAGAGAAAAGGGTTGGGGAACTGGCTCTTGGATGGACTTTCCAGTGTGAACTGGCACTGAGATGAGGCTTCCAACTGATGAGTAAAACACATGAAGTTTTGGAGAAAGAAGCCCTTACACTGCCCATAAGGAACAGTTTATGCATTGACATACAGGTAGAAAAAAATTAGAATTGGTGATGGTGCCATGTGTTTGGGGGTGGGGGGGTTGTGCTTACTTTTGGCTGAATCTCTGGCAAGTTGACGTAACATCTGCAGGGCAGTTACTACTGTAGTTCGGCCAACTAACTATTACTGTATGTTTCCATTCAGATGGTGTTAACTTCATCTGTTTTATTCTTGAAGTAACATTCTATGGTGGCTTGGCTTCCATGGTCAAAAGAATGCAGTTGCAGACAGAATTCAATAACACCAAAAAATGAGAAGGTGGTATACGGTACAAACTCAGTACTTGGAAACTGAACAAAAAAAAAAAACTAAAAAGAAAGGCAGGAAATATACTCAAGTCCAACACAAACAGAAGGACCTTCCAGGAGTCCACCCATTATTATGATGATAACAGTTTTAATGGCCAGTGAGGATTATCGGTTAACATGTATGTCTTAAGCAGGATATTAGGGTGTTACAGCATGTTCTAAAATTATAATGCACATTTCTTAATATTAAGTATAAAATTATTTTTATGTCGATATTAATGATGATTGCATGATCTCTGAATAATATTTGTCTTTAAATGCAATATATTTAAAGTGTTCCCGAAGTAGAACCAACCACTTTAGCACAGTCAAATAAACTTTAGCATATCTTTAGTTGGACTTTAGCATTACTTCCACACATTAAGTACAAAATTATTTGTTTCCGTTTAGCAGACTTTAAGTATCCCAGTTTAGTATACTGTACAATTGCAGGGTATTTTTATTTACCACATAAATACTCAAATGTATTTGTAGTATGCTTAGCATGAAATAAATGTCTTTCAAATACATTTTAGTCTATTTATTTTTCACTTGGGATACCAGACTGTTAGCAACTTTATTATGTAAAAAATAAGTTGAAATAATGCAGACTGCTGGCTTTAAAAAAAGCATACACAATTTAACAAAATTCCATCAGCTGTTTCTGCGCATCTTTCGTGTCTGGAATGGATGTATTCTTGAGTCTATAAGGTAAAAATAATACAATAAGATAACCTTGTTTGAAATGAAAATATTGGTTTCGTCTATTTTATTAGGTAAAGTTACTTATAGCCTACTACTTTATAATGACTGGGTTAAATATAGGGGTGCACGATAGATTTCGGCCGATAATGAATGCGCATCTCCTCAGTAAAGCCGGTGTTCTGTCGATTTGTCCTACCCTGTCAGATTTTCCTACCTTCGACTAAAACAGTGGGTAGTACAATTCGACAACGAAAAATGCTAGCCTACTGTAAAGTTAATAAAAGTACATTTATTAACGTCTACACCTACCACAATTCTAAACCTACCCTTACAGTAATCCAAATTAAGTAATTATGTGTTATATTCGCGGTTGTAGCTAGAAGAGATACAGCTACAGGAAACCAATAATAAATATTTTTTCTACCAATTAGATTGTGTTTTTATTAAAGTTAACACCTACCCCAACCCTAAACCTACCTATGCAGATACATTAAATATCTTTTTTTTAGCATGAAAAAAAGGACGCGAAATTGATGTGCGCATACACAGTAATCCCTGGTAGGAAAATCTGATGGGTAGGATAAAATGTCAGGACACCAGTTCTCAAATCAGCGGTAAATTCCATCAGGTGCGTGATTTCACATAGAGCAGCTGTTACTACACAGAGCTTTTGTTAACTGTCAAGCTGCGCAAATCCACGTTCATTATCACCATTGATTTGCACAGCTTGTCAGTTAACAACGGCTCCGTGTAGTAACACTTGCTTTATGTGAAATCCCCCACCTGATGGAATTTACTGCTAATTATAGAGAACCGGCCTTACTGGCAAGATGCGCATGAATTATCGTCCGATATTTATCGTGCACACCTATAGAAATGCATTACAAAAAAGAGACTAAAATACAATTTTCATTGACTAAAACTAGATTTAATGTCATCAGTTTTCATCTACTAAAACAAGACGAAAATAGTGATGGATAGCCTAATTCTGACTAAAATATGACTAAAATGCTCAGACTTTTAGTTGACAGAAACTAAAAAGAGTATGAACTTGACTAAAACTAATAAAATCTAAAATGACAGCTTAACACAAAGACTAGACTAAAGCTAAAATTAAAACAGACCACCAAAACCAACACTTAGGCCTCGTGTCCACCAAAATGTTTTTCCCCACGGCTAGCTTATTTTTTCAGTTGTTCTCTACAGAGCCCAGCACATGGCATGCAGGAAAAAATAGTAGAGTAGATTGTGTGCACAATTTACTAATTCATTCCCTCAATTTATTAAAACATGCACACGATTACTATTTCATTCACTCAATTTATAAATTGTGCGCATGATTTACTAATTCGTTCGATTTGCTAAATCGTGCACTTGATCAGAGACAGTTTATAAGAGACATGCCACTTCCTCAATCCTCAATACAACTATATAAGGAAAACCTGTAACGGCAAAGATGGCAGTTGTGTGCACATGTCCCGCCCCTCCCGCTGGAAAGCCAATCATCTGCTTTTAACAGTCAAGCCGGGAAACATTTAAGCCTATCGTCTGGTTCCACTGATGTATGCACACAGTTGAGGAATGCTTGCGCATGCGTAGTAAAAGTATAACTTGTCATCAAAATTTTTCAGCGATTTTTATCATATTTTACTGCTGTTTCTATACATGCAGTTTTTATGTCCTGGTGACCAGTGAAAGTGCAGTTCTGACTCTCTGCCCATTCATTTAGATAGGAGCTGGTCTTGTTAGTCTGAAATAGCTGCCCGGAGGGGTTGCCATGATGGCAGCTGAGTGACACGACTTGCCTAAAAGGACTTTGACACGATTTAGCAAATCGAGGGAATGCAGTAGTTAATCGAGGGAACGCAATAGTAAATCATGTGCACAATTTATTTATTTTTTCTTGCATGTCATGTGCGGGGCTCCATAATTCTCAAGTGTCACGTTTTTTAAAACGCCAGGAGTGTGCTGAGTGTTCGGGCATTTTTTTTTTTGGGGGGGATAAAACTAACTCATTGGTTACTCAGTTAACCAATCAGAGTGCAGGAGGGGTGGGGAAAATTCCACACCGATCAACTGTCATTTTGCCAAAGCAAGGACCAGAGCAAGTACTGTACATTGTGTCAACATTTTAGTCAGAAACAAATTATTTACCAAATCAGATAAAAGTAGCAGTTAGCAGCGGATATTTCAAGATAACCAAAAGGTGAGTCATCTGAACGGTAGAGCAGTTACAAGCAGGGTTATATTAACTACAGTTATTCAGTTCATGGCAACACAAAAACCACTATTCATTCTTTTCCTCCCTTTCTCAAACTTCCAGTGAGGCATTCTTGGAAGGTTAATGGAATACAACCAGTATTAGTGTTTTTTTTAACTACCATCAGATAAAAGAATGAAAAATAGTTCTAAAAAATATGTGCTTAGTATACAATGTAAATTAAATATCAGACATTTAAGAAGATCATTAAAGCATTGTATGTTATTTGTTTTGAATAAATTTTTGCACCATGCTAAAGAACAATCCGTGAGCAATTTGTACAATCTCCATGGTTACATTATAGGTCACAGGGGAAATGAAGACAGGATGTGGTTTCAGAGGTGAGGAAGTTATTTCTTCGCCTCAGTTTGCACTACATTCTGTCTGCGATAATCAAAAAAGTCTTTAACTTCTTCCTCAACTCAGTGAAGAGTTTACGATCTGTATTAGGTCATATTAGCTGGAGAAAATAAAGACAAAACATGGTATTTCAAAACAAAGATAATTTCCTTAGTTGCTATGAAATGCAAAATCACACACATACTTTTTTTCATACATGCATTTGCATTTATTTAATATTTTATATGGCCTTACTTGAACTGATAATAATTCACTCATAAATGATAATGCTGTCACTCACCCTCAAGTGAACTCCTATGACTTCCTTTCTTGCGTGAAACAACAGGCGAAATTCTGAAGAAGTACTCCTCTGATCCATGCATTGATAATGAATGCTGAATGAAGATGTCAAGCCTTAAACAGATCAAAAATTTACCAGAACATGATAAAAAGCGGTCCACGTGAAGTCATATGATTACTTTTTGTGACAAACAGAGCGAAATTTTAATCTGCAGACTTGCTCAACTGAGGACGGCTCATCCAGACTGCCAATTAGGAGCAAAAGTCATGTAAGTAGAGATGTCTGATTTGTGAAGAACGATTTGAGTCGGATCTTTTCAAAGAATAGGTTGATCTTATTTATAAAACCGCTCTGAATGATTCAATCTGATCGTGTTCTAAGTTCAAATCATTCACTCAGTAATCCAGCTGCAAGTTGCAACCATTAACCGGAATATTAAAAATGCCTTTTTTTTAGTTTCATGAATTAAGAAATTCATGACATGAGGGTGATTAGGCTAAATTGTGATTTTCATTTTGGGGTTAATAATGGCTTTTTAAGTCTAGTTTGACATTCTGATACATAAACCCTAGCAAAAAAATAAAAATAAAATAAAAATAATAATATATTTAAAATACATTTATTTAAAACTAAGTAGTCTATTAATATATTTCCTTACATATAACTCTAGACTTAGGCTACTGATATAAAAAATATAATTCAACTTTATTTGGAGTACAACATTTTCTTAATATTAAACCTAAAATGTGTTTTGATGTATTTACTAATGAGAATTATATCTTTGAATAATAAATAATGCAAGAAATTTAATGTGCATCTGAAGTTTACTTCAAGTATACTTCAGTATATCTCTAGTTGGACTTCTGCACAATTAAATTGCACAATTTGTCATATAGCACATAAGTTTAGTAGGCCTATACCAAAAGTACAATTGCATGGTATTTTTATTAAGTATGTAAATGTATTTGTAGTGTATTTAGCATGAAATAAATATATTTCAGATACATTTTTGTATATATATATATTTCCTTTTTAGCCTTGTGCATATATGGTAAATCTCCAAAGCACAATAAAAGACATTCAACACAGTACTAGGCTACGATTAGCAGACACTGAACAAGGACGTTTTGTGTCCCTCAATGTGCTGCTATTACTGTGTAAATACTGTGATTTTGTCAAAGTTGTTACAGAACTATGGAGTACTTTCTGTTTCATCCAGCCTCTCGAATTCCTTCATGAGAATTGGCACGAGAGGAGGAGTTGTTGTGACGCATAACATTTCCAGTTAAAGACTGCCCTTCTCCGAGGAAATGGACGGTAGCGATACTTCACCCATCTCACATTTTTAAATGCGTTTTTAAATATAGGCTATATTCCAGCTCTCTTGGGGATGACCGAGCTCTTCTGGAAGAGTAAGACGAGACGATGTTGGATCGCCATAAGTAAAGGTAAGTTCACGCGAGCGCAGTAAAATCTCCACACGGAACTTGATTGTTATCTCTAATGTGGCACTTTTAGTGTGGGTGTCGAGATTGTGCCGTAGGTTTGAAACGGATGGAAATGTTAAAGCGTCTCGCCGTTTGTCTTCTTTCCTAGTGTACATGTCTGTGTGGGTCTCATCGGCCATTAACAATAAAAAACTATTGTAGATATTACTGGGTGTGTGGTTTAGGTCTGATTGGTAGTTTCTCGTTTATTTCGCAATAGGTTACTGTAAGAATAATCTGCTTTATAGGCTACAAGGACACCAGAGTTAATGAAAACTGTCGTTTTTCTTATTTGATAAAGCTGTGAAATGAATCATGTTTAAGACGCTTAACTACAATTCCCCCTCTCCTCTGTCCGCCCAGTGTGTTTGGTGAAGTGAGAAGTACTGCTTTAGCGCCCCCTGTAGCGCCATGAGGGAATGTCAGCTGTTCGCTTATGTTCTGCTGGTAAGTTAGCATTTTCAGAGCATTTACTCAGCCACGAGCCTTCATTTCCGAAAGTGCCCCAGGTGGCCATCTAAAATACTTTATTAAAAGGTTGTGTTTTGGGCTGCTTTTCATCATGGTTGACTCTGATTAAATAGCTTAATTATTCAGTGACTTTACCTATACATCAAATTAATAGTCAGGTTCCATAATCTAATTTTAACTATAACATATAAACATTTCAGGACCGACCTACATTGAGATTTTTTAAGTTATGATGACTGTAAGCCATGAGTAAGTGTAATTTAATTAAAAAAGAAAAAATAAAGTTTAATAAGGACTACATTGCCCATAATTCAAAATAAATATCCACCAATCACAGACGCTTCTCTTTTATATTGTTATAGTTCATTCCTTTAAAAGAATTTATGAGGCACATCTTTTTCATGACTCATTATTTGATAGCAATTCTACATGTTAAGACATAAAAACGAAAAAAAATTAACTGAACACAAAATTAAACATGTGAAGAGGCTACCATATGTTATGAGATTATGTGTTTGCAATATAGTATATTAATATTTAAATCATTTATTTTGTATTATTGCTTGCTGTTGGTAATAAAAAATTGTAGGCGGGAAACTTTCTGAAAGTAGCCATTCGTTCATCCTTTTTCTTTTTCATGATGTCTGACACAGTCTGAAGAAATAATAAGTGGAAAGGTTGTGTGTGAGGTATTACTTCTGGTTTATTCACCTCACTTGAAAGTAAAAATAAATAAAGCACTTTTCATGGTGGAATACAGTATTGCACTGTGCACTCACACATAATGTAAGGTTCTGGTATTTTTAACCTAAATTATCTTTTGTTCCCCACAGGCTCTAATCAGCCAGTCATATGTAATATCAGTTAGTGGAGGTCAGACTACGAAAGGAAATTGTGCTGAAAATGAATACTGGAATAATAAGGGATTCTGCTGTGATAAATGTCATGCAGGTAAAGCTAATTTAAATGCAGGCTTTATGTTATAGATGTACAGAGTGTATATCCCTTCAGTGAAAGGTGTGAATGCTGTGTTTTTTTGGTTTGAAGAAGATTTATCATAAAATGTCTGGAAGCATAAGGTTAGCAAAATGCATTTTGTAATGTAACATGCAAAATGACAATGCAATGTATTTCTTTATTTTAATGTACATTTTCCAATACATTTTTGCAACATTTGGTGCAAAATGAAAATTCAGTTATATGATTTACATTTGCCATTTTCTTCACTAGTTTTTACCTGTAAATTAAAAACACATTTTAATGAAATTATTACATATTTATTACATATAATAAATGAAATTGTATCACCCAAATTGATTAGATATTTGTAACATGTCCAAGCAAAAGCTGTAGCAAAATGATCATTTAAATGCCATTTTTTCCTAAATGCATTTAGACTTTACAGATACTGTAGGACACTTGAGATTGCATTTTCATGGTGCAATCATTATGTGATAATTGTAGCAAAATGCAGTGTGAATTTCAAAATGCATTCTGAGCCAAATGTGCAGCAAAAGGGAAGCAAAAATGGTGATTTAAATGTCTTTTATATTTATTAAATGCATTGACACTTACACTTAAGACATTTAAATTGCATTTTCATTAAATACCCTTCGATAATGGAGTTTAAGTCAATGTGGATTTGAAAATGCATTCCGAGCCGATCACGCCCCCAACCTGTCAATCATAATATTTAGGCGGCCTTGGCAACAAGACGCAAGTCAATATTCCACATTAATCAACAGGGTGTGTGTTTTTTTTTTTAAAGAAACCCTTTGTTCAGCTTTCATAGATGGTTTTGTTCTGTCCTTTGTCCTTCTGTTTTCTACTCTAGGGTTTAAATTGAAAGAGGAGTGCCCTAAAGCAAATACGAGGTCAATATGTGTAAAATGTGAGAATGGAACCTTCCTAGATACCGCAAATCACTTTGACAATTGCTTCAGTTGCAGGAAGTGCAGCAAAGGTAATGGCATTTTAAAACTCTGATTTTCATATTTTCTTGTTATTGAAGAGGTAGTTAACCCTAAAATGAAAATTCTGTCATCATTTACTGTACATAACTGTTGCATCATTCCAAATCTGCATGACTTTCTTGCTTCTGCCAAACACAGTTTTGAAGAATGTATTAACAGGTTTTGTCTAAACAATGAAAATCAAATTTAATTGACTTTAATTTATTGAAAAAAAAAAAAACCTGTCTTCCAACCAATACGCTCTTATAGGTTGTTTGTCCAAATCCCTGAAATACGACCAATCAGAGTGTATACTACAATTGCGCCCCTACCGGCAAAAGGTCATTTTCATATTAATGTTTTGTACTCTTTTATTTGCACTCTGGTTTGCGTTTCGTGTAGCTCAGTTGGTAGATTATTGCATTATACCTTGATATGTAATCATGCTATCATGGGTTCAATCACCGCGAACAGATCTGCACGAAAATGTATATGCTCAATAAATCGAATAAGCCACCTAGTAAAATATGTAGGAAATACTGTGAGATCGGTGTAAAAAGCCCACACATTGCATTTAAATAAACGTGCGTTTTGATTGGTAATGGCGTTATACTTCATTTCATGACAACAGACGCAACGCGATACTGTCATTATTTTTACGCCCGCTAGAGGGCGCTTAACTTTAAAACGTGAAACGCACAAACGACCTATATGGTCTTTTTTTGTTGGAGGACAGGCTAAAAAAAAAATTTTCCACCTTATAAGGGCGAGTAAATGATGACAATTTTCATTTTGGGATGAAAGTATCCCTTTAATATGTGGATGATTGTTAAAAACTTCACACAACCAATTCATTTGACGTTTGCTCAGTTTTCATGTGCATTTCTTCTTTTAATCACAGCCAATTCCATAGAGCAATCATCATGTAAATTCAACAGCAATAGAGAGTGTGGGTGTAAACCTGGATACTATTTTAACAATCTAAGCGCCTCAGATTGGGAATGTTCTCTCTGTAGAAAGTGTGGACCTGGACAGCTGACAGTTGCAGAATGTAAGTCCCTCAAGCTTAATAAAGCCTCTTAATGAATTAAAGTTATACATTTATCTTGTTTTTACATAATAAGATACCCTTAGTAAATGTTTTCAATTTTGTCAGGTGGTAAAAAACAGAATACAAAGTGTCAATGCAAAGAAAACCATTATGCTGTCAAGGGCAAAAACCTCTGTTTGCCGTGTGATGAGTAAGTCAAACTTCGGTACTCTTCAAAATCCTGCTGGCACCTGTTATGAAGTGGCACTTGTTCAGAGGTTAAGCTGATGAATGCACTCATTCATCTTTTGATTTTGAAAAGTCTAAGTACACTTATGAATTCAGATGCATTTAACTACACAAGCTCAGTTTTGTTGCATTTTGAAATGCGTTTAACTGAAATTAATATCTCAATACAAGTACACATCTTTTATCTTATAGATGTCAGGATGATTGTCCAGATGTGTGCAAATCCACCACACCTCCTAACACTTTAGGATCTTCCAAACCAACTAGTCCTCCAGGTGAGTACTAACCTTGGACATCTCCTCCTCAAAAAACTGGATGAGAAAACTATGCAAATATTGCAAAATATGAAATAAAAAAGAAAATCACTTTTCTTAAGTAACACTACAACAGCATTTGCAGCAGGAGGCTACATCTCTCTCTCATATACTTCCTATTATAATAACAATACATTATTCATAATTAATGTATATGCAAGTAACCCTAAACCAAACCCTAATCGTAATCCTGACCATATAGTAGTTCATATTACTCAGTACTTACATGTATAATTACACTGTAACAAAGAGACCTTAAAATAAAGTCTAACCTAGAGAAGTATTTGTTTTGTTTATTTGATACTGTAAATAATGTTCATTTAACCAGGAAAATGTGTAACTGAGACAAGAATGTACATTTGATTTATAAATAAAAAAAAACACACACACACCACTGGTACTGATCAACATCCATCCAATAATGTGTATCCTTTGGAAATAAAAGAATATTGAAAAAGTTGATGTTTGTTGGTTTTCCTAATATTGTGGACGCCAGACAGGACACTGTTGGCAAAATACTGTAAGGCTTTAGACTGTATCGATAAAGAGAGCTAGTCCTATATTTTTTTTGAAAGCATGAGCAATCTTGGGAAGTCCCCTCGCGTGTTCCTTTGAATTCGTCTAGCCATGACTAAGCAATGATCCAAAAACAACACATGTCCTCAGGCAAGAAATAATATTGAGGGGTGATCTAAATTAGTTTGTTTCTGTTCTCATTGGTGTTTCAGGCGCAATCCATCACATACTGGTCCCTGTGTGTGCATGCATCACGGTTCTAGCACTGGGAGTGTTCATGTTATACGAGGTCATCAGACTTTGGAAGAAAAAGAGGCGTGCTTTGTCATCACAGCAATCAACACCTGTTTCCGAAGATCAGGTAAAATGCTTGTTTGACCTATGACTAACAATGACAAAGACACCACAACCATTCTTCTTCACAATGCTAAACACATAATTACAGTAGCTTTGTTTTTATAAAAGATGATTCAGCTTTTATCGTAAATACTAATACTAATGTTATATCACAGGGACCCCCATCTGAACTCTCAGCCAAAAAATAATGACATATAATATTAACAGAATTGCACTAATGTCTTTCAAAAATACATGCTAAAGCGGTGCTGTATTAACTGTTTTTGTTAGTTAAACTGGTAAATATATATGAAAAAAAGCCATGTTATCATCAAGTGATGTTTTATACCCTATTTGACCGTTTTTGCATTTTTTTATTATTATTATTGTATAGTAATTAATATATATTTTTTATGTTCTCCACAGACATTGATTATCACAGTGGCACCAGACAAAGAACTCGATGAGAGCGTTCCTTTCACAAACCAGCCGTGCGAACCGGAGCTAAATGGAAAACTCCCAGACTGCGTCCCAAGAGAGATCAAAAGTATGTCTGTGTTTATTTCTTTCTACCCATAAATCCCTGGAAGCTGAAGTAATGATGCTTGTGATTCACATCTGTTGTCGCTCTCTCCCCGTTTCTTTCACTTTCACTTTTGTAGTTCACGAGTTCTTCTATTTTGTGCTGGACGAGGTGCCTATCGGAAGATTTAAAGAGTTTGTTCGTCGTCTTGGTGTTTCTGAGCAGAACATTGACAGGGCCGAACAAGACCACAGGAACAGCAAAGATGCCCATTACCAGATGCTGAAGGTTTGGAGTGACAGCGGCAGTGGAGGAGGGAACAATGTTTTGCCATGGCACCGCATCCAGATGTTTGTAGACACTCTGAAGGACATGTATTTGGTTAACTGTGCAGACAACATCGAGAGCAGGTTCCTTTCAAAGGACCCAAGCACTTCAAACTGAGGCCAGTAGAGGAGAAAGAAGAAAGGGCATTAAAGAGAGAACTTAACCTCCACCAATTTCCAGTGGATTCCTTTGAGAATGGAACAGCTGTTTTTTGGCCATGTCATATTTCCAGCTGTCTAAAGATTGCACACTAATGTTTTTATGAATATGCTTATGTTCTGTGTTATGTGTTTGTATCCAAGCTTTTTTTTAAGTGCTGTCAAAGTAAATGTATCTGAATGAGGGTGGTGGGGCGGTTGGGGTTTGGGTTGTAATTTTTCAGATGTGTATCGGAGATGACATAATCATAATCATATTCTCTCCAGGTTCTCCTTATCATAGCACACATCTCACAATAACATGTCCAGGTCACACACACACACACACACACACACTGTTCAACATTTTAAGAAAGAGTTTCTTTTGTTTTCAAGATTATGTTCATTAAGACGGCATTTATTTGATCAAAAATAGTCAATAAAAAACAGTGGTCCCTAGCAGCCTTTACTCCAGTCTTCAGTATTAAACTTAAAAAACCATAAGATTCGTATTCCTTTCATTTACATTTCTTACATATTCTTTTTTTGGCGGTGACCTGGGTATGTTCTTGATGGGTTTTGTGAGAGGCCTTATTGACCCAATAATGCCTCCAACTGTATAGATGAATTTAATGCTGATAAGTTGTATTTGCATGTACAAAACAAAAACAGTTTATAATTGCATTTGAGGGGTATTTTATTAAAAAAACAGTTTGCTATTGTTGCATTATTCCACGGAATAATATTGGGCTTCAGCTGGAAACTAGCATTAAAATGCAATGCAAATGCAAATTATAAAGCTGATTTGACCACAGATGTTTTTGTTTTTGGCCTAAATGGACAATTCCTATATATATAACCCATATATGCTGAAAAACATGGTTTTTCAAAACAAGTTGAAGGATTGAAATAGTGACTTCAATCATTTTTATGTGTCACATTTTCTTTTACAGAGGATGAATAGAAATATAAGAAGAATTTCCCTAAATACATTTTTATATATTTTATCTCTTTTTCTTTTCATTTAATTGCCAAAAAAACACAAATAAACAGCTTATATATTTTTAATTGATGTGTAATTTGCTTCTTATTCTAATTCATTATATTTTTTGATGAAATCTGGAAGTACATGCTTTGCAAAAGGCCTCAGCAGCACTAAATCTACAAGTGTTCTGTTAACAGACCTTTAACCACTAGACAAGCACCAAACCCAGCTCTGTTTCCTTTGATAAAGGTGCATGTATAATTATGTCCTGCTGCGCATATGTTATGATCTTGCGCAATGTTGCTTTTCTGCATTCCTGTCCCACTGAATTTATTCCTGTCTGATATTTTTTCAGGCCCTCTCTCGCTTCCTTTTTTTAATCAGCTGAACTGCACGCATTCACAGCTTGACTGATACCACACAATATGTACTATAGACATGAATAATTTTAACAGATAAAATTATTAATAAATGTAAAATGTTCAAAATCGGATTTACACTAAAGGAAGATCCTTTAAATCTACAGCCAAATCTAGGTATACCTAAATATTACCATGGCATCATGTCGATGGGTTTTTCTTTGGTAAGCACCTGTCAAATCCTCCCAGCATTTTAATTTCCTCATTGGAGGTGAAATAACATCTTTCTTCCTTATTTTGCGTGTGTGTGTGTGTGTGTGTGTGCATGCTTGTCTTTGTGGAGCTAAACCAAAGATCATCCCTGTCTAAACAATTATAACTTTACATGTTGTTATGTAGCTGTGATCAAAGGCTGGTTGGTTGTCAATCACATCAGAAAGCAGTAATGGCCCAGTCAGGTTTATCTTCTCAGGGTGCAGCCATGCCTGAAATCTAAGTCTGAAGAATCTGGTCTCGCTTGCTCAACCTGTTGCTGAAGGAAAGGGTAAAGAAAAATGATATAGAAAGACACTGAGGACTCAGAAAGACAGATCCAGAAAGACAAGAGGGACAGAAAGAGACCTTGAAGATGTCTGAATGAGGGAAATGGACACAGTGAAATCCAGGTATCTGTTGGGGAAGACTTGTGTGTGTGTGTGCGTGCATGTGTGTTTGTGTGTGTGTGTCTAAAACAAGAATCACATGTAAATAATTAAAGAACTGAGATTGTACTGTGAATCTTGTTTCGCTGATATACAGCGAAACTGTGGGACTTGCTGATATACAGTAAATTGCCTTTAAATCTACTTTTAGATATTCCATGCTGAATTTGTTTTCAAAATGATGTTATGACTTTGTGTTTATGGTATATTCAGTGTTAGGCCTGCACTACAAATGTGCATTTGCAAACAGGTTATGTGCATGTATATGGCTGTGTGTAAGTGTTTGTGTGTATTTTACCCTGAATTGACGGCTGATGGTAATGTTGACAAGGTGAATTTGAGCAGAATTGGTTTCTTGCCAAAAAGTGATGTCAAACGGGGGCGGATATTCAGATCTTTCTCAGAACATGTGTGTACGAGTCTCCTGAATCACACACCGGTGCATTTTATGCCCGTGAGATTCATGCATGACTGGGGAAAATTGACTCATCTGAATTACAGTGAATTCTATGAATCAGAGTTGGTGTGTAAGAATACTGTATGTGTATTTATAAGCTTCAGCTTGTCTGTGCATGCCATGTCTCTTGTGTATGGAGTCCTGGCATGTATTGTGTATGTGTGTGTGTGTTAACACTCTATTTACTTACATTTAAAGGACAAATTATTCCTCTGAAGTGAGCTAAACCTTCATTTGGGGATAAAAATTAATAATCAGTTTTGGGAAGTCATCCTATAATTTAAAATGAAATCATGTGTGATGCTGCAAAATGTGATGTTTTTTTATTTTGTTTTTTTTTTTTAATTTTTACAATTATAGTGTGTAATTATGTTAATTCAGCATAAAATGGCTGGTGGATTTATTGGTTTAATATTTTTTCAACTATTTTTACTGTTCTTTCTAACAGTTTTAAACTCCATATATACTAAATATGCAAAAAACACAAATATAAATTCTACAATTAAAAATGATATAAATTAAAATTAAATTAAAATAAATTAATATATTTGTGTAATATACTAATTTAACAGTGAAATAAAAAAAATTGTATGGTATATTAATAGTTCTACAATTTATAATACTACTTCCTTTAATGAATATGAAGTTTTTAATAATGAATTCATTTGAATTATTAATATTTATCAAATATGGATTATATGTTATTAATATCATTATACATACAGTATGTTCGCGTACAGGGAGCAGCAGACAGTTCCCACGGGAAAAATGCCTTAACATAGTAAATACAGTTTTTTTACAATCACTTTGCTACTATTTTCAGAACCTTGATGTCATTTTTCACAACTCTAGACACAAAACTCAAAACGGTTATCACTTGTAACACAGGCTGTCTAATGTTCAAAACATTGCCTTGCGCATTCACATCTTTAAAGAAATCTTGCACTTGCACAATCATTGGTTCAAAACACAAATTTACTGTGAAATACCATTGAAACATAACTATAGATCACCCACACACAAGCAACCGATAGTTTCACTGTGTCATTGTTCGTACAATCATTAAATATTGTAGAACAAAATAGGTGATACAGGTTTCATTATGGTACTACATGTACAGTAAATACATCTCTGTAAAAGTACTGCAGTAGTAGAAAGAATACTACAGACACAGTGGAATCATTGAACAAAGTTTGTAATATATTGATGCAAAACACTACAGTACTGTACAATTACAACATAGGTTTATTTGAATCAAAGCAAAAATAATTAGCTATGAAATTGAAACCCACCACACCATCTTCTGATATAGCCGCACACATGGTAATGTTAGCCCCACGTTGTCCAGGTACTTGGATGGTTTCCCGCTGGCCAATGAAATTCCGACCTCTCCTCCTTATCTTGGCCAGATTAAAACCTGCCTCATCCAAATATATGAATTTGTGATGGTCATCATCAGCATCCAGCTCCATCACCCTCTAAAAATACATTTTAGAAAGAGATTTAGAGATTACTGTACAATGTAGAATTTTTGAAACATCACCTTTTCTGTGATACACATTGGTATGCAGTCATTTGACAATTGAGAGTAGCATAATGTTTAGTGCATGCTGATAACTTACCGGTTCTCATTGTGGAACGTTCTGATTATTGAGGCCACGGTTGACCTTCTGAGGTTTGGTTGTATCATTGTAGCCGCCTCAGTCATTGTCATGCCATGATTTATGACATGGTCTACAACTATTGCCCGAATTTCATTGGACACTCTATGCTGTTGCTGCCGTTGTCTTGGTCCGTGGCCTTGTCCTCTGCCACGTTCCCCCACACCTCTCAAACGAGGCCCACGACCACCTCTCAGAAGTGGTGCCTGTCCTCTACCATTCCTTTGACCAACATGTCTTCCTCGTCTTCCTCTCACCACTGCTTGACCTCCATTGTGACCTGGATCACCTGCTGGCTCCATGTTACGTATCACTATGCTCTTGCAATTGGATCCCAATCAACTCTTTCACAATGTGCACTAAATCATCAGTAATGAGCTGGCAGAATTGGACAAGCAATTACAAGGGCCTGCATCTGTACAGTGCAGTACTGTCAATACTGTAAATAGTCTGAAAAGGTGGTACAGTATTTGGGGCCATAGACACAGTGTCTGATGAAGCATTATGATAAAATATTAGGCTACATCCATGGATATTGTAGTCTAATTGGTTCATGCTCCATGCTAATTGGTGACAATGAATCTCGTTATCTTGAAACGTTCATGATTTACAGTAAACATGGAAGATTGTTTGTGTGTTTCCATACTAAGAGTAATGCAACAGTTACTTATCATTTTGAGCAGTTGTATCAATTGATAGTTACATCATTGCAAGGAAATGAATAGACACTCATTTGAAATGTAATGTGTGGATTGCCTTTTGAAATAGTAGCACTTTGATGTTAAGTTGTGTCATATTGAACAGGTGATTTTTGTTGAATGAACAAATGATCTAAGTTTTATGTGTATTGTATCCAAGCAATTGAGAAAAGGGTTAGAGTTGTGAAAAATGTGCATTTTGATCATTGGTTGTGAGTTTTGTGTCTAGAGTTGTGAAAAATGGCATCAAGGTTCTGAAAATAGTAACAAAGTGATTGTAAAAAACTGTAATGTCATAATGACAATATAAATTAAAACTGCAAATTAAAATTAAATAAATTAAAATATAATACAAGCGTTCAGACTGAGGGGGTAGAAGACATCATTAACTCAATATAAAAACAAGATGAATGTACGTCAATGGAAAATGATAGAAAACCCACCATGATAGAAAAACAAGTGTGCGTGTGTGTGTGTGTGTGTGTGTGTGTCTGTGTGTGTGTGTGTGTGTGTGTGTGTGTGTGTGTGTGTGTGTGTGTGTGTGTGTGTGTGTGTGTGTGTGTGTGTGTGTGTGTGTGTGTGTGTGTGTGTGTGTGTGTGTGTGTCATGCTACGTCAGGTCATGAGATGTGAAATGTTTTGAGATTTAAAGGGCACACCAGTGGGCTTCAAATGTCTGGTATCAGTTCCTTCCAGTTGTGGTTTACAGTTTCTTGTGGGTTTTAAATGGTTATGTATTATGCACAGCACAGTGATAAATGAAGCATAGCAGGTATAATTTTTTTTTTATTACTCAATGCTACTATTTTCACTTCTTCTTTCCCTGTTTACTGTCACACTGTTGTTGATCTTATTCATTCAGTAATCCATCAAAAGGACCGGAACTGAGCAATGTCATGGCCCCAGAGGAAACTGCCCTCCGTGACAAGAGTGACAGACAGCAGGAGGAAGAGAGAGAGGCAGACACAGACACTCCTGATGGACTTGCAGTACTGTCAGTTGGTCAGCGGAGGGCACGACAGAAACACAGATACAACACTGTAGGCTACCAGGTACTGAATTCAGCAGATTATATTATTCAGCACCTGGAATTTCATTGCATTATGCAGCTGCTTTCATATAATCTGACTTTTAATACATTTTAGATCAATAACATGACCATCCAAAATGGTCAAAAATGTAAGGGGGTACTGTACGGTTTTCTTAATTAAGAAAAAAAGATGAAATTCTATTTTGAATTTTAAGTAGTTAAGCATATTGTTTTATTAGAAAACACCTCTGTCATGTGGTGCAAAATCAGCAAAATCAAATGGTGCAACCAAGGTGCTGAAGAAAAGCAAAAAAAATAAAATAAAAAAAAGGAAATGATATCAGGACCCCAAAAAACAATGTGCATCATGGTCAATGTGTGTTATAACATGATAAGGTTAGTTCAAGGTATGCAAAATATTGTGGGGTACAATCTTCCAATGTGGAGCACCAAATAACTCAAAATTGAATAATTAATTATTTTTTTAATATTTAAATAAATTATTAGGCATTATCATTATTATTAAATAGTTAGGCAAAAAAAAAAAGCAACAACAACAAATATATTTTTCATTCATTAAGCAAATTCAAGAATGATGGTAATTTGGCTCTCCATATCCCAAAAACGTTATATTTATGATTTTTTTTTTCTTTGCTAAAATTGAATGGCATGTAAGTTATACGATACCTGGGAAATCAAATAGTGCCCTGCTTCCAATGTTTAGTTACAGAAACCCGTCATGCACAGATTCAGCCGAGGTCTTTTGAATTTAACACCAATTTCCTCTGCTTTCGTTCTGCAGCTCACATGTTCAGATGTCCAGACAGGTGCATATGCTGATTTGATTGATACTCAAATGATTTAACCAAGTAGAACATCGAACAATGTGCTCTGTTGGTTCTGGAATTACATTTGTATCAGTCACTATGAGGAATGCTCTTCCAGGACCAACAAATGATGTTTTTGCAGAACCATGTTCTAGTTGGGTAATCCTGTTGGGCTTTATAAGCAGTCACAGATTTAATCAGGCTTTACCTTATTGCTGTCAATTCAGCTTGTCACATTTATCAATTCTGGTTGTCAGAAAAAGAAGCAGAGGACAGCTATGGACTTTTCTACAGTGAGCAAGGGAACATCTGCTGGGGTGAAGAGCAGGGTTGCATTAAAGCAGGCACTTTTTAGCCAGGGAGTGTCTGACAGAAATGGCACATCTGAGGTAGGTCTAATATTTATTTATTGATTGCCTAAACTGGTTCATAGTTGGATTCATAGACTGATTACATTATTCTTTTTCCAATCTCTCTCTCAGGAACGATCAGGTGGTGTACAGGGGCAGCTGGACGCACTGAAACAGGTTTTGAACTTATTCAGTACACCTGAGGACCTGAGGTGGACATGGGGCAAGGGAGGTACTGAAAAAGCACTGGAAAAGAGCTGGACAGACATAGTGGACTCTCATGAGGTAAGGCTAGATGCTACACAGATTCCTCAATTGGGCATGCGCACGTCAATATAGCGTTATTTATGTCACACTGTACAACAATTACAGTTTGTGCATTATTATAAGGGGTAGGTTCAGGGTTGGGAAAAATGTAGACGTCAATAAAACATAATTTGTATTATTAATTGTAGAATACTTTTCATATTCTCTGCATTATGCCCCACAAACTGTAAGGTTTTATATGTTAGCTATGTATTAAATAACGAATAACAAGTAACTCTATATACCATTTATAGTTAATAATTATTAGTTAATACGAAATCGTCACCTTGTAAAATAGTTTAGGTAGGCTACATAGCATGTGATCAGTGATGTCTGTCGAAAGAGTAACACAGAATCATGCGCACTAGCAGGAATGTGCACTAACTCCATCAGAACAAAGACGACAGAAGAAGTGTGTTGTTGTATGTTGGCGTGTTGGTGACATGATCTATTTGTCTCTATTTCTACTATTTGTCTCTATTTGTAGTCTATGTCAAAAACCCAGCGGCACCAGCAGGAGGCGCTGTGGGAGCTTATTAATACTGAGCTATCCTACATCAACAAACTCACTATTGCCAAAGAAGTATGTCGTAACACTGCAGTTTTTTATTAATGAGGATTTATTACAGTTTACTTGATCAGATATAGACAATCAGTTCCATATAACAGCAAAAAAAATTGAATAATCATAAGTTTATGCTAAACAGATATTTGTTTTCCTTTGTATTTTCATTCGTGCGTTTTAAGTGTATTCCTTACACATCCTCTTTCCTCTTTTCTGCACAGCTTGTGATGGCAGCACTGTCACACTGTCACAGACATGGATTCCTTCAGGAGGTATGTGCATCTCGTCTCATCTTTCACGTTTACATGGAACCTTTTTCTTAAGAATTGACCTTCTAGAGTTACATACTCAGCATTTCTAAATGGCAGGCAGACGGACTGCACAGCTGTATGTGACGGCAGAAGTGCGGTCAAATAATGTGCCACTCTGTCATTCATTCTATAATCTAGAGCACCGGTGATGTCAGAAATGGAAACACTTTGTACGGATAAAATGGAAAATAATTTTGCTCTGGTGTAGAGTAGAGCGCGTGGGCTACATCACCTGTATCAATTAATCTTTTTCCATTACTGTGTTCTTTCTTTCTTTCTTTTTCAGGTCAGCCCCACAATGCTCTTTTCCAATCTTCCTTCTATCCTTGATGCACATCAAATCTTTTGGCGTGAAGTGATGTATCCAATGTTACAAGAGGTCCGTCTCACTGGAAGACCATTCGACGTTCTCAGACTTGAGGCAGGATGTTTGCAGGTATGACACAACACAACAGTACATGCAATTCTCAGCAATAAAGCTAAAAATATAATAATAATAATTTCAATCGTTTTACCTCATTTCTTTAAAATCTGTTTCAGTTTCCTGACCGTTTTCCTGCATACTTTAAATACTGTTTGGAGCAGGAGAGAAATGTGGAGCTGACACACAGACAGCTCGACACAAACCCACATTTTCACACCTATCTTACGGTACTGAAAATCACATTTATATGTTAAAAGCAATGAATTATCCCATTGGGAAAAACAATAACAATTAAGAAATAGTATCAAGAGTGCTGATGCTCATTTGGAACACCCCTAAACTAAATTTTTTGAGGGAAAAAAGCAATATTTGTGGACAATTTTGGCAATGTTCAATGTGCAAAACCGCAGATCAATGGGGCCTACAACCAGTCAATTTAAAATTCAAAAAAAGAAATACACAACCTGTGCTAAATGAAAGAAAAGAAACTGATAAAATGACTGAATCCTATTTACTGTATGGTAATTACGTAATGTAGTGAGACATTTAGAAGTGATTTTTTTGTAGGCTGGTCATTTTTGACCAGGAACGCCACCAGTTATAGCCTGTGTGAGCAAAGTCAGCAGGTTTTAGCCCAATGCCCTAACATTAACTAGCATTTTCAGAAAATCCTCTCCAGATCTTAATGTGCAGAACACCCTAAATTAAGGCTGGAAAAAATGGTCGAATATAGACATTAAGATGGGTAGCGAGGTGTGAATTTATTTTCCACATTTCACATGAACTGTTTACCACACCAAGTTCCCCTCACAATGTTTTTTTGCACCAGTGGACAGTATGCAAAGTAAGTAGGGTAGAAATGACTGTGAGATAGCCTGCCTTTATGGTGGTTTGACTGTAGCTGGAGGTTATGGGGGTGCGCAGTTTCCTGAAGGGTACATAGAAATAACTGCACATTAAGCCCTGAAATTGCTTAACATTAATTATCTGGCTATCCAGAAAAATTCAGTGTCTGCGTTGAAGTCCACATGCTAATGTACGATCATTTAATCATTTAATGTAATCATTTAAGCAAAAGACATTCGAGTAATAAATGAGATCAGATGCACATTTCAAACCACAGATGAACATGAGCTATAGATAACAAGCGAATGTGTTGCATGAAGAAAGAATTTTCTGATGTATTCTGTTCTGTAGTGGGTGGAGAATCATCCACAGTGTGGGCGAATGCGTCTGGGCGATATGCAGGCCAAACCACACCAGAGGATCACCAAGTACCCTCTTTTACTGAAAGCTGTTCAGAAGACCACAGAAGACCATCCCACCAAAAACGCACTTGAGAGAATGGTTAGAAAATCATGAGGAATTACATCATACAGTGCATTATAAAAATGACATAAGTTACTAAAACTGTATGACTGGCCTTTGTGTTGTAACTTTACTGAAGCAAAATGAATTTATGAGATGAACAATTTTATTTGAATGTATTTAAAAAATCCAATTGGACTAGATGATGGAGAGATAAAAAACTGTAGTTGTTGTTGTTGTTGCTGTTGCTGTTGGACAAAATACTAACCTTCTTTTTAGTATTTAAGGATTTTTGTGCATGATTACAGTGTTTTTGTGCAAGATTCATACTTTGCAAAAACGTGTTAATTCGGCTGATGCACTTTCAGTGCTACTGTCATTAAAGCAAAAACTGGGGAAAATAAATTACATTCTTAAATTGCATGATATTGTTATTATGAAAAGAGGAAGAAGAAGAAGTATGAAACCAAAGGAAATAGAGGCACTTTTAGTTGGTCTTTATTACAGTAGTATTATGTGTGAAATATCACACCATGAAATGATCATGTCAGACTAAAGAATATGAGTCAAACTATTGAGCTGCATTGTCTTTGTTATCATCTCTGTAATCTATGTCTTGCTATACACCTCTCTCTCTCTCTCTCTCTCTCTCTCTTGAACGCTTTATTCTAATATTGAAGTTAAAGATGTCTGAGATACTGTCTCTTTTTCTCCTGCAGTTGTACAGTGTCAATCATTTTCTAGAATCTATCAATGGCTATTTGCAACTGAAAGAAGATACTCTGGCCCTCTCTGTTGCTGCTCAAAGAATAAAGGGGTGCAAACTAGAAGGTCTGAGTGAAGAAATAGACAAGGTAAACAACAACAAAAAATCTTGAATAACCATAAATTGTACATCCTTTGCTTGTATACGTAAGAAAAAGGGCTAAAAGAAAGATCTCAACAACAGTATGTTCGTGAGTTCTGCTGCTTTGATTTGATGAGGCCGGTGAGGGGGGCGGGGCCAAATGTCATAAGGAAACAATTAATGGAAGAAACGCTGAAGGTCAGAATAAGAAAGGACACCAAGGCAAGTGAAAAGACAAAGAAAGCTAATGTGATGTATTAATAATTTTTGCTTTGAACTCATAATTTCAGCTTTGATTTCTGGTTATGTCAGGAGCTTGTGGTCCTGCTCTTCACTGATGTGTTGTTGATGACCAAAACGCAGAAGAAATCAGACAAGCTGAAGGTAGTGCGTCCCCCTCTGCCTCTGGAGAGAATACACTGCATTGAGCTCAAAGATGGATGTGAGTGTGAACACCAAGTCCTACACTTAACAATCTCCCCTGTCTAAAAGAACGCTTTAAACTGGGCTCGCATCATCAGTATGTAAACCCGGTTAATATGTATGGGCCATATTTTGCAATAGTTTTGTTTTAATATGGCAAAATAAAACATTAAAGTTTCTTAAGTGTAAAGTTTCCATTGATGTATGGTTTATTAGGATCGGACAATATTTGGCTGAGATACAACTATTTGAAAATCTGGAATCTGAGAGTGAGAAAAAAAATCAAAATATTGAGAAAATCACTTTTGAAGTTGTGCAAATGAATTCTTAGCAATGCATATTACTAATCAAAAATGAAGCTTTGATATATTTACGGTAGGAAATTTACTAAATATCTTCATGGAATATGATCTTTACTTAATATCCTAATGATTTTTGGCATAAAAGAAAAATCGATCATTTTGATCCATTCAATGTTTTTTTTTTTGCTATTGCTAAAAATATACCCCAGCGACTCAAGACTGTTTTTGTGGTCCAGGGTCACACTTATTATATACTTTAAACTGTATCAAAAAGATCTGATACATCATATGTATTTTGTCCTATGCAGTGTGTGAAAAAATCTTAACGTACAGGTAATTTTCTGCCAAGACATTATCAGTTAAGTTTATAAACATTTTTTAACACCAAAACACAACACAAAGCAATGTGTATTTTAAAATACTAGCATTAAATCAATTTCTTTGTATTAACACCGCATGGGTCTGTTTTAACTGACTTTTGTGATTACCATATACGATGTGGTACCAAAGTCTGGGACTTTAATTGAATTGAATTTAAACCATAAGCATAGTTTACCATAAACAAGTTTTATGATTATCAAAAATGTAAAAAACGAAACATTTAGGAGTTTCCCACTTTTTAGGTCACTAAACAAATAAGCAAATCTGTGACATCTTTTATTCAAACTCCTACAAAAGATCATGTTTTTCTTCTCATTAAAGAATAAGATGTCTGACAGGTGATAAATTATGCTGGGTTTACCTAACATTTATGCAGCTCGAGGGCTGCTGTCACTATTAACCAAATAATAAGTAAATATTGAATTCATTTTATTATTTTTAAATTGTTGTGCTGATACAAAAAAAAAAAAGTCAGTGAGCCTTATATGCATATAGAAATTTGTAAATCAGTTTGTTTTAGTTTCTATATACTCTCATGTAACAAAGGGGGTCTCAGAGAGCAACTACAGTGTTATTTAATAAAGTGATAATCATGAACACAGGCATAAAAGAACTACAACCTAAAAGTGTAATATACTGCCTCAAAAGCATCAAGACGCAAAATGCAAATTTCAAAATGCACATTGATTTTCCACATAGAAAAGGCTTTTCAGATAGCTCTATGTAAGCATTCTATTCTTAGCATGTCAGGGCAGAGCATGGCATATTACTTGATAAGCTTGTTTTTGATTGGCTTTTTGAGAATGACTCCACCTAGGGTAAGTCCTGGTACATTGTCACAAAATATTCATTATGATTATGTAGTTGTGAATTCAAACATGAACGTTACCTGAACATGGAATTTGTAGTCTGGTGCACATTATGACCTCAAGAGAACTTAGAACAGAGACATCTTTTTTTTCATATAAATATGTATTATATGAAGCTAGATTAATTGTCACGCTATATCTGTTTCTCCCCGCAGATTCGTTTGTGCTGGTGGAGGTCGGTGATCTCGGTTGTGCTGTCAGTGTGAACTTCCTGTCCACACCGAGTCCAGACAGCTGCACGTCATGGGTGTCTGCTCTGCGTGAGACTCAGGTACTTGCAGCAAACACACTCGACACCAGTGCGACAGAATATACAAGCCCAACCCTGAAGAAATGTCATTCTTTTTTCCCAAAAGAGTTCTTGGTACTATCTACTTTTGCCACACGAATAGGGTATAAAAAAGTTTGAAAAAGTGTAAAACATGAATTCATTTTTTATGACTAGGAAAATGTTGACTGTTGATCTTAGGAGCTGCTCAGACTAATTTATATACAATTTATTTATTAAGTTGAGTTTTATTGTTAGTTTATTTTAAATCGAGGTTGTGCGTTTTTTTTTTTTCAACCAAGCCACAGATCCTAGAATGTATATGAATAATCATTGAATTAAAATCTAAATAAAATAGACAAAATATATGAAGTAATAATAATAATAATAAATAAACTATACCAGAATGGGTAACATGGTTGTAAATTTAGCCTAAATGACACTGTCACTCAATAAAGGCTAATCAGACTCACAATATATTTATTTAAAAGTTATTGTTAAACTTCTATTTAATAATTTAAAGAAAAATATTTAAAATTAGGTTTTGCTATTTTTTTCAACCCTGTTGCCACAGATCCTAGAAATTCTTATCAATGATTATTGAATTAAAATCTAAGTTAAATAGACACAGTATACAAAGTAATAACAATAACAACAACAACAATAAACTACACAAGAATAGGTAATAGGGTTGCATGTAACAGTGTTGTAAATTTGGCCTAACTCACACTGTCACTCAGTTAGGCTATTAGACTTAAAATGTATTGTTTTATAGTCGTTATTATACTTCTATTTAATAAACTAAAGAAAAATATTTTCAAATATTTTAAATTAGGTTTTGCTATTTTTGCAACTGTGTTGCCACAGATCCTAGAAATTTTATCTATAATTATTGAATTAAAATCTAAATGAAATAGACAAAGCATATGAAGTAATAATAACAACAACAACAACAATAATAAGCTACACCAGAAAAGGTAACAGAGTTAAATGTAACAGGGTTGTAAATTTGGACTAAATTACATGGTCGATCAGTTAGGCTAGTTAGTCTTAAATATATTGTTTTATAGATTTTATTAAACTTCTATTTAATAAACTAAGGAAAAATATTTATTGATAGTTTATTCTTATTAGGTAACAGAGTAGAAACTAACAGGGATTTTAATGCAGATTTTCCCTATGATTAAGCTGCCACTCAGTAGGGATCTATAAGGTTGCGCCTCACAAATGCAGTAAACATTACAATTAGTCGAATTTGAGAATATTGAATGATAATATTTAGTTTTCTTCACTCCATGCTTTAAAGAGGAACTACTGACATTAAAATTCTTTGTACTTGGGGAAAATCATGCAATAATAGGTGCATGTATAATGTGACAAACAGGTAATGCCCATATTACACTGTATTGACAATTTATTTATGTTTCTTGTAATTAAAATTTGTTTATTTCTGAAGAGATAAACATGAGATTTGTGCAGTTAATGCTTAACCAAAAGTAATTGGAGTGTGTCTTTGTATCATTGAGTTTTATATACCATATACTTTATGTGCAGTACAGTTTGGGAGCAGAATACTGTATACTGTAGAAAGTTTGCAACTATAAACTGGTTCTTGTTGATGATCACAGACGGCCTTAGAGACCTTGAGGAAAAATGAGAACAACAAAACACTGAAGACAACAAGTACGACAAAGTTTGGGGGTTCAGAGAAACTTCCAATTCAGGACGAACTGTCTGACAAAGTCATAGAGGATCCTGATGACCAATCAATATCTGATAGATCTGATAGTGATTCTGAGTTGGGGAGGCTATATCCTTACCATAGGCACAAGCCTGAGGAAGAAATGATGATGGAAGAAGAACAAAGTAAGGTTCAGCAGCTGCCAGAGGATAGGAACTCTCCACTGATTGGTCAATCGAATGACGTTGCGGCAACGACTAATTCATCTGGATTAAAAACTGAAAAAGGAAGAAAAATATCAGAAAGGCGAGTTACATGGAAACGTGGACGACGGTCATCTGTAAATTCTAATGACAATACACAACAGGACTTACTTGTGAGAAACCAGTTGAATGGATCATACTTGATGTCTGGTGGAGATGTGGAGAACAATAGCACTTCTATTCAATCCCTGCCAAGCACTGCTGCATCAAACAAGTCTCTAATAACTGCATCGTCATATGGGACAACTGCAGAAACAGAGGAACCAGTGCATCAGGATCCAGATGATGACTCTAAAGAAATCAGGAGGGACTCTTTATACAGTCGGTCAGGAGATGACGTAGGGCTCCTCACAGAATCACGGAGGTTTTCCAGGAAACTGAAGTCTCCTCGCATTTGGAAAAAACGTGCCAATAATTTGCAACCATCTGTTCCCTCAGACATTTCCAGGACAGATGTGAACGGATTGGAACTTACTCCCCATGCAAACTCCAATGGAAACCAGAGAAGAGCATCCAACCCTGTGAACAGTTTAGAACTCACCTCCGATCCAAACTCCAGTGGAAACCAGAGAAGAGCATCCACCCCTTGCATTAAACCCCAAGATTCCCACCGAGTGCTAAAGCTGGGATCTCTAAAAAACAACCATGGAACGTTATGGTATGTTCCTGAAAAAAGATTGTCACCAGACCCTCAGACGCACTCTGAACCTGAGCAGACGCGTGATGGGAATGTTAAAGTGAAACCAATCAAACTGAAGACACGGAGGAGAGCCTCCAACCCTAAAATCAGCTCCTCTCAGAGTTCCCTTCCACCTTCTCACAGGCGCAGCCCCTCGCCCCCAGCAGGCCTGGACCCCCAGATTCACCCTTCTCCACTCCAGGGCCTGCTGCAGAGGGCAAAGGAACGGGAAAGAGAACGTGGACTGGGAAAAAGAGAGGGAAGGAAAAAATTCCCTCTACAAAATTCTCCTACTGTTTCTGCCTCTCCATCACCGTCAGTTAGTGAAGGAGAGAGAGCGGCAGAAAGAGAGGAGTCGACAGAAGATGGGATGACATCTGCTCATGGATGGAGGGAGGGGAACGTGGATGGAAGTGAGGATGAGATGAAAGAGAGGTGAGTCTACATGTTGTCTCCTCCTCTCTGTGAGTCACTGCTAAAGGTGAAAGCACAATCTGAAATGAGTTCTTAGCATGGTTGTATCATGAAGAATATATTTTTCTCTTGATCTTCTGAGATAGAAAGAGTTTGTTATACTTTAAAACCATCAGATGGCGTCATGCAACCATTTTTGGGGAACCGGTTTCAGTTCTGGCTATTTATTTTAAAAGTGCACAAAATTCTATTCAAATCCCAACCTACAGTAACATATTGTATGATGCTGTTGTTGTTTTAACTGGACTAACAGTGATCACCTTGTTTTTAGCATTGATATAGCTTTTGCATTTTAATAGTCAATAATTTTGTGTTAAATGGAAAACGAGTAATATGACAGCAATGATAAGTGAAGCATGAGAGGTCATGATTTTCCCAGGATTTTCAGTTTATTTTCAGATACAAGGTTATATATATATTATATATAAGTAAGGTTATATATATTTAATTAAATGAATTTTTGTCATTTAACTTTGTATAATATACAATATAATTGATCATTTACATAGAAAGGAAGCATAGCAGTTAAAAAGGGTCCGAGAGAGGATGAAAAATTATGAAATAAACTTAAGGTATAACCTATATATATATTATTTTATATATACTTTTGTTATTAGCATTCAATCTCAGCCTCAGTTATGAAATAATATGCAAAATATGTGATAAATATATGCATAAATATGTGATATGAACCCTATAAATCATACTGCATATGTCGAGTATAAAACTCAACTTTGAATGTGTATTCATGTGTTTGTGTGATTTATTATTATTTTTTGCTTATGATATACCATTCTTTCCTTTCAAATTAACCCCAAAAATCACCTTAACTGTCCAGTGGAAAATCAATCATTTTCATTTTAAGTATATTTGTTCCATTTGTGAGAGATTGATGGAATGATATGACTGTAGAGAGTCCTTTCTGTGTTGAGGAACTTGACAGTTTCATGTGCGTTATTTCTTCTCTCTGCCCACACGCACAATTCATCCATGTACTGTTACATAAAATTCTTTCTAAATTATTACATTCAAACCTTCCCTGCAAATTGTATTCAAATTTGACAACATCATTGTCCTGAAATGATATATAAGCACTTGTTACTTCTTTTGGATGATAGACAAATTAGTTCTTCATTAGGACCATTAGGAGTCAGGCTTTCCCCTGAAAAATTATTGCATGCAATGATATTGCACTTAGAACACTTCTTTAATAACTCATCAAAAGCTATGCAATTCTCAGTACAGGGTATATTAGAAACACATGAATTAAAGTTGCATGACATTTCAGATTATTTGAATGCAGCTTGAGCTTTTTTGTTAATAATAATTGATTATCAGCCCTTTTTTTACTAAAAATTAAATTTTACTGTATTGAAAAAAGTGTTTGCACTCACAAATAATTACAAAGAAACACTAAGTAACACAGAACTGAAAATTACTGTACATAATGAAGGAAAAATACTGGAATAGTATTTTCTTGTAAACAACTTTGAAAAATCATTTTCTACAGTGTAAGAAAGGACATTAACCTTTACTTTTTTGAAGACATTTACCCATAAACCACTGTTCTCTCCCTTGAAGCAGTAATGTCCTAGAGGGCATCAGCGTGGACTGGCCAGGCTGGTGTTTTGATGATGAGGAGGTGTTTGACTTTGAGGACTTAGAAGATGAAGACTGGTTTAACGAGACGCTGAACACAAACGAGCCCAGCAGGTCAGAGACGAAACCGTCAGAGAGGCAAGATGAAACCGAATGTAGTGAGGTGTAGACTATTAAATCTGTAAAGTGCTTGGAGAAATACAATGTACAATTATTTTGTGTTGTTTAAGGATTATGTAGCATGACTATTATGGTCAAATATATTTGAGTGATACATACAGCCTGCAAGGTTTTTTTATTTTATTTTTATTAAAGATTAATTTTGTGTCTATTTTTATTAATATATTTTCTTAAATGTATCTGTGTACAGAACGTTTTCTCTGTATAGCGATATCAAGAACCTGTTTATATTGTATTTACTGTGCAAAAGAAACAAAAATCAATTAAAACATGATATATGAATTATGTTTCCCCTTTATTTACATAGATTCTACATTTATATTTAAAACATATTTGCACCAAAATTCGTTTTTACAAAATGTATACATTTATATGTCAGTGATGTATTTACAGTTTAAATGGACTGCTACAGTTGTCTGTGTTTAAAACTAACTCACACACACATCCACATAGGCATCTACCATAACACACAAACACACACACACACGTTTACACACACACTGGTTAGAGATCTCCGACACACGCTTCAGTCATTTTTGGCCTGCTCCTCTCTCTCTGCTCTCGTTCAGTGGCGGCCTGATGGACGATGGTTTCCATCGCAGGGTAAAGAAGGATCATCTTCTTCTGTAAGGAGGAATTAATGAGATGAATATGAAAAACGAGATACAAATATTTATTTTTAGAGAGCTTTTGTCTTTTGCAGCTTTGAAATATCAGTATGAAGCAATGCCTTGTTAAATCAATACTTGAGGAGACTGAAACATACCCGGCGGTAGTTCCTGTACATCTGGAACACAACCAGGAATGCCACCAAGAAGAAAAACCCTAATCCTACAACCATAGCGGTTTTGTTGCCAGAACTTGAATTTTCACTCTTTACAGCACCTGGAAAAAATGAACAAAACAGAGAATCAATCCAAATGTACTGCTTCTAGGGTTCATTTATGTAATGGACTGACAGCATGCTGCTTTTATTTACTGCTGTGTAAATGCTTATGCAAAGATCATTAACTGTAATATAACTGCTCTACCTACCCATCACATGAAGTTCGTAAGTCACGTTCCCCAGAACTCCTTGCTCCCCGTAGTAGCGACAAACCCATTCACCAGCATCTTTCTCACTGACTTCTTGAATCCTGACGCTCTTTGTCTTTTGAACAGAGGTCACCATTTGAGTGTCGTTTGGGCCGTAATTCACACGGAGCCACTCATAGGAAGTGATCTGGCTGGAGTTGCTGAGATGGCAGCTCAGGGACATGGGACCGTTACCACTGGATGATGACGAACTCAAAACTAAACAGAATTCAGAGAAATGCAGCATTCAGCAAATTCAGTTATTAGTTCTTAGAAGTAAGTTATTAGTACTATTTAACATTAAATGTACAATCGTATAAATATAGTATTATTATATTAAAACTATATATAATTTTATGTAGCAACTTCACCCAGTATTCTGAGTGATATATTCTTCTTCTCACCTCGAGCTACAACTAGCTCCATCCTTCTTAGTACTTTATTCGTCTCTCCATTCAATCCCTTTATCGTTCCTGAGCATGTGTACATCCCTTCATCTCCATCCTGCACTGTCTGTATAGCAGCTGATGCTGAGGGCCCAGCAGACTTGTTGAAAGATTCAGGGAGAGGAAGAGGAGAGTATGATGTTGTGGAGGTTCTGTTCCACGTCGCAGTGTAAGGGATCAGACCATCGGTGAAGACGCAGGGCAAGGAGACGGAGGAACCCACTGCAGCGTACACCACTGAAGAGTCGTTCTGAGGAGTGACGATTCCTGGGAAACCAACGGATAAGGTGGATGAGCAACTCCTGCAGACGTTATTTGAAAGAAAAAGCTGTTGTTGTATTTTAAACGGACACTCACCTTTGACCTGTAAGGAAGCGGTTGCCTCTACCACTCCACCATTGTATGTAACCTGACAGGTCCAGTCTCCTCCATCTTTTTGAGACACGTTGGAGAGGCTGGTTCTCCATGTTAATTTGCCGTTTCGTTTCCAGTTGATTCTTACAGACTGTGTCCCAGGACTGACATGACACGTTGCCTCCATTCTTAATCCTTCCACCACTACTGCAGGAGAAAATGACACTGCGAAGAAAGAGAAAATATTACTGATATTTCTACCAGAAGACAGCCAATGACTTCATAAAGAATAAGTGGCAATTCTTGGTTATTACCTCTTACAACTCTGAGATTGATGACCTTCAGCATCCGAATCTTTCCATCGACTTCACAGATGTACTTTCCTGCATCCTCGATTGTCGTTTCAGCGATGTGAAGGCTGTAATCAGCCTTTCCAGATTTCGGGACGGGACAGTTAGCATGTGGTGGGTTTCTAACCGGACGAAACTCTAACCCGCTCTTCTCTCGCCGCCAAACTGTCTTCAGGACACTAGGAAATTGAGAAAGAGAGCGAGATATTAAAATGCCGATTGTCAGGTTTTGGATAGTTGTGTTTGTGGATGGATGAAATGTTCTTACTTTCCGACTATCCTGCTCCAGTAGACTGCGGTAGGATGTGAGAGCGCAGATGTCTCATCCCTACATGGCAGCACCGCTAGAGAACCATGAGCTACAAACACATCTTGTTCCTGACACTGAGCACCTGCAGAACACAGAAAGACGGCACATTTAAATCTACACAAAAAATTTCAAACTAGGTGAGAGAGATCAATCAATATTTTTCTCTACTCTAAAATGACATGCTCACCATCAAAAACCAGCGCTAACCCCAGAATCATCAGAAACTGTTTCTTATTCATGTTTAGCTCTTCCAAGCAGATGTTTCTTCTTCTTTTATCTTCTAGTTGTTTTCCCCTAAAAACCCTTGTGCGTTTAATCCCGTCTCTGCGTTCATGTGTGCCGTCTCTGGTCTTTGTTCTTGATTATATAGTCTTGTGGGTGGTTGTGTGGGTTGCAGTGTAGTCGGGGGGTTGCTTGCTGTAGGTAGTTCCTCTTCTTCTCAACATCACATGACTTCTAAAGATGCATTAGTGAAACTGTTGCTGTGCGGTCTGACTGACGTACTTTGGAAAAAGTTAGAGAGACAGAGAGATGCTCAGAGAGTAATAGAACGAGGGAGAGGCAACTCTTGGGGTTCAATTCTCCCACGGATTCACCAGGTTTATCTTGAATTTTCTCTCACCATGTGAAAAAGTTTATCTGAAAGTATGTCAAACTTCAAAGAATGGAAACAAATGTGTTGATATAAAAAATTAACATGGAAAATGTACACAAGCAAGAATGTCTGTGTTTATAAATAATTAGATTCCTATACATTGTTGTATATATATATATATGCATATATATATGCATACTGTATGTAATTGAATTTATCTGCATGGTGCTTTACACAATGCATATTGCTTCAAATCAGCTTTACGCAAAATGCATGCACTGTAAGAAGAAAACACTTAGAAAACTAGAGCGGAAAATTGCAAGTACATTTTCTGTTAAATTGACAGACATTTCCTTTAACCCTAGAACACCCTACAATGCAATGAGTCATTCAAAATATTGGTAAAACTCAAAAATAATGAAAATGAAATGAAAAATGAAAAAGCAAATAACAGGTTTTTAACATCTTTGCAAATTTATTAAACATAAAAAAAACTTAGGAGCATTAATTTTGCTTGTAAATTTTACCACACTTTTAATTACGTTAACCTGTGGCAAATTCAATTGGATGGGTATGATTTGGAAAGGCACACACGTCTAAATAAAATATCTAAAAGGTGAAAGTGAAGCAAAGACCAAAAAAACAAACAAATAAAAAACACTGCCTATAGAGCTCAGAGACAGGATTGCATCAAACCACACATAATGGAAGATGTTTGGAGCTTAAACCTGGCCTTCTGGCCAAAATTAGCAGAAGAAGGGCTTTGGTTAGTGTAGTGACCAAGAACCCGATGGTCACTACAGCTGAGCTCGAGGATCATATGTGGAGATAGGAGAAGTCTACAGAAGGACAAATGTCACAACACTTCACCAATCTGAGCTTTATGCCGGTGTGGGCAAACTCAGTCTTCTCCTCAGTGAAGATGCACGCATGAAAACACACTTGGAATTAGCAAAAAAGCACCTAAAGGACCCTCAGATTGTGAGAAACACGATTGCTCATCACCTGCAGAGTACCATCCCAAAAGTAAAGTGTGCTGGTAGCAGCCTCATGCTGTGGGGCTGTTTTTCAAGGGCAGGGACTGAGGGACTCGTCAGAGTAGAAGAAAAGCTCAATGCACCAAAATAGAGAGCAAGCTTGATTGAACTTAAACCCAATCAAATATTTCTGGAGAAACCTAAAAAAATGTGCATCTGCTGCCAGCCAACCTGACAGAGCTTGAGAGGTGAACAGGTGAGGTGAAGAATGGCAGATAATTGCCAAATGCTGATATGCAAAGCTTGTCGCATCATATCCCAAAATACTTGAAGCTGTGCTTCAGCTTAGTACTGACTTAAGGGTTTGAATACTTATGCAAGTACTTATTTATATATATATATATATATATATATATATATATATATATATATATATATATATATATATATATATATATAAATTTACAAAGCTGTGACAGTTCTGTTTTTGCTTTGCCATTATGGTGAATGGAGTGTAGACTGATAGGGGAAAAAGTCATTTAAAGCAATTAAACATAAGTCTGCAATAAATAAAAAAAAATGAAGGGGTTTGAATATTTTCGCAAGGCACTATACAAATATATATATATAAATGCCAATATGAATGCCAAGACAGCATAAATAATTTTTGTACTGAAACTAGCCCACCCTTAACCAATGGATAAAAACACAAATGGCATGTATAGTTTTAGCCTGCACCATGGCATCATTGTTTGTTTATGTGGTTGTGTAAGTGTGCTTTCTGTTATGTCAGCCTAGTTTTAGAGCTGAGCTTCGGAATGCATTTGATTCAGCCGTAGATATGCGGATGTGCGATCAGCATATTCTAAAACAGCACCACTTCCAGTAAAGGCAGAGACACTGTGTGTGAGTGACATGAATATGGGGGCTGGAGTTGTTTTGATGAAGAAAGAGTTCGTGGCTGACTCAGTCGCTCCCCTCCCATTTACGCTTTGTTTTTCACTCCTCCTATCTCTCACAATCCAGTTCAAGAAGAGGCATCTTTTGTGTTCTTAGCATCCCGTGTACGACTCTAAGAATCGGAGGCATCAAATTTCCTTCCTTGTTGTAAAGTAACCCAGAAAAAAGTTTATGTTTAGGATCTTAATTCAATTTAAATTCAGTCAATTTCTTTGAATGAGATACAAAATATTAAGCTAAGTAATTATCCAAATAAATGTCTCAACCAAATGATCTCAAGGTGTTTATTAATGAATTTGTGAAGTTCTCACTGGTGTTCACATTTACAATATGTTTGTTTTATTAAAATTTGGCAACCATAAATTGTATATCTCTTGATATCTATCTGTATAAGGGATCATTTTTAAAAAATTGGATTTCCGAGGCTGCTCTATGCCAGCTTAGTGACGTTTGAACATCTCGCCAAGTGGAAACAGTAGTAAGCTGGCTATTGAATATGCAAATATGTTAATCCATGGAAAAAGCAGAAGGTAGGCCCTAGGTATGCCTTCATGAGGTAAAGTATGGGAGGATAACCGCAGATCTTCAGACTCTTTCATTCTTAGATTCTCATCATTTCCTTCCTGTCTGCATAATGTGAGCTCTCATGCCCATCAGGCCCACATTTCACACATAAACATCCAAAATATCGACCTTGATCGACCTGAACGGTGCTATGTATCTGGGCTATGTTGTGGTTGCATACAGCGCACAGATATCAGCGTTCCCTTTCATGCTCTCCTTCTCTTCAGAACAGAAGGGGCGATAAGAGCGAGTGATGGGGTCTTTCCTATTTACTGTATATGATATCTGATACAGCTGATTTGAATAACAGAAGAGCTGGGGAAGAACTTTCTGAGCCCCTTTGTGATGTGCATGGAAACAAGAGAGAGTCATGAGTGGGAATATTGTGTGCATGCAGATAGCAGCGAGAATGGAACGTATTAACACTGATTATGCTTGATGGAGGGATTATGACAGATATTATATATTCCTTCCCCTTTGACCCCGTAAGTCCTTTTCTCAGAAGAACAGACACCAGCATTCTCCAGATTCATCTGTATGTGCTTTCTTGAACATGCTGAATTGAATTATTTGAATATACACTTGAACAGACTTTAGCAACTGTCAAATGCATCTTATGCATGGAAAAATTATATATGCCAATTTTAGTGACAGTAAGTGTCACAAGTTCTTACTAAAGTTGTCTCTTAGTATTGTAGTTTTTCTTTTTTCATTATAAAATCATAAAATAATTTAAACTTTGCCTTAAAATGGAAGTGAACTTTCTTTCTTTCTTTCTTTTTCTTTTTTTTAATGGTAATTTTCTGCAGGGACATTATCTGTTTACATATTTATTTCAACTGTAAAACACAACATAATGTAATCCGTAATAAAAAATAAATTAATTAATTTAAAAAAGAGAGAAAAGTTGTAATTGTTAATTATGTAAAAAAGCAGTAGTGTGATTTTTGCAATCAGCTAAACATTAAAGATGTTCGCCATATACTTTTCGATTCAATTGGTAAATATATTTATGATTGCAAAATTTTATAGATTTTTAATTATATTTAATATTTAAAAAAGTGGATTTCGAATGAAATTGGTATTGTAAGAGGCCTTAAATGCATATTCATAAACACCCCAGTGACGCATTTAATTCAGAAACCCATGCAAATAATTTGTTATTTAATGTCTTGCAGCCTCTTTTAGTAGCCAAAGTTCCACGAAAGCCAACAATAGATCACATGAGCTGTTTCATTCAAAACTTTGACTCACACAGAACATTTCTCCATAGAACTTATTTGAAACAAGAGCTTTATAGATTATATGAATAGATGACGAGTCTCTGAGCGGCAGTCTTTCAGCAGATTTGTCGGCCTCTTACCGTTTCTTACATCATGGCATTGATGCGTTTCTTCTAGAAAGTTTTGTCCTTATATAGAAACCCCTAAATGTGTTTTAAATTCAACAGACTTCAGTGTGATTTCTTAAAGGGGTTTAGAGTTTGAGAACCCGCTCTTCACAAGGGCTTCAGATTTCCTCATTTAAAACCATTTAGAAATGAAGTTTGAAATTATCAGTGGAATTTCAGAAATTAATATTCATCGTTAGTTATTATACCATCACATGTGGCTGAAACTATAACTGTCTACCGAAGTGTTTAATTTGTCCGCTATATACTGGAAACAACAACCGCGGATTTGCGGATCAAATGAAGTCAGTTTCTGAAAAGTGTTTACTCACCAATAGCAAAAGTGCTTTGATTACCGGCCAAGCACTTCACTTCATTTTTGTTTCCACACACTTCTGCTGTCGCATTGCTCATCTTAGTTGCATCGTTATTTTTGGTATTTGCATAGACATCCTACATGTCAATAATTTCGAATTTGAATTGGGGGCATTGCATTTTCTATTGCTTTCTCTCAAAACCCCTGAAGTGATCTGCATTGATTGAATTAGTAGTTTACTCAAAAATGTTACTCATTTAAAAAACAGATAAAAAAAAAATAGCATACTTGCACTTATTTACTTTTTTTTTTTGCAAACCGATATGGCATTGCAGTGATAATGCCAGTCCAACTCTACTTCATCTAAAACGAATTTAACTATTGGAAGGGAATTAAACTATTTCTACTTTTAAAAATACATTTGACCAATTGTCGATTATTGAAATATGTTGCAAAAAACGTGGTTAAAATGGCCCTAATCTTGCCTGATAAGACAATTTAAAAAACATTTTTCTTATGTATTTCAAAAATTGTGAGCTAAATTAGATTTACACAAATTTATCACTCACTTGGAAAATTTCCATAAATGTTTAACAAACGGTTGTGTTTGTTTTGTGCAAACGTACATGCAAATTAAAATGGAACATTTAAGATCTGCGCACCTGTCCTCTGACGTTAACTTCTTGTAACTTGACAATAATAATTCTTAGAGTTAATTCTGAAACTGTATTGGAAAACGTGCATACACACATGTAGTTACAAAACAAAATTTCATCATTAGGTTTGCTTTTTCCACCTGTTGTGGTTAAGTCACAGTCATTTCAGTGCTTCAGGTGCATGCAGGGTGTCAATTTCACAAGTAAAGAGGATTCAAAAAGGAAAAAAAAGCCAGTACATTTCTGCAAAACACTAAGCTTTTTTGAATAGAGCACAGATGAATTCAAAGATTGCTCTTGGACTATTATCCAATCTTTATTTGCATTACAATATTGAATACAAAAAGACAGATGTTTAGTTCTTGTATCCTCGGCTGGCTCTGCGACCACGGGCACGCTCGAACTTCCTGCCTTTGGAGCGCACATAGGGTCTAGAGAACAGAGAAACATGCTTTAATTTAAGGCCGTTGATCCTTTTGATGAACAGTTTAACTCAAAGTGCATATAGTTTCCTTACTTGGTATGGCTGTGGGGGGTTCCAGGAGCTTTGCCAAAATGCCTGTACACCTCTCTGGCCTTACGGGGTCCTGCAGACAAACAAGACAAGAACTTTAACAACCCTGAGCTTAGCGGAAAACAAAATACCTATGTAGAAAATTAATTCAGGACATAAGCAGTAAAACAAAATTAAATACGGAGGTGGTTATGAAGACCAATCTGACTAAATACAATTTTTACTCAAGTTGAATCCTTGCTTTACGAACACGTACCTGACAACAGAACGGTGCCCTGTCCTCTAGGTGCAGTAAGCGCCAGCTGGTCAAAGGTCATGATCTGTCCACCAGCCTTCAAGATCCTGCTACGAGCACGGTCGGTCAACTTTAGGGCACAAACCTGTGAGACAACACAGGATAGAGAAATGAGCATTTGGACATTCAGACCATCTCATAACTCTGTGCTCTCATCGGCAGGTGTCAACAGAAAGAGACTTCAGAAATGTTTGTGTGAAAAAAAAAAAATCAAGAAACACACCATTACTTGCATCGGATTATTAAAAGCATAATTATCTTTGTAACACAAAGTAATTCTCAACTGTAAAGAAAACTTACATATATGATTCACATTATAATTTCCTTTCTTGTATTCTTTTTTTTTTTAAATATGATATAGCAACTGGCTACTTTTTATGCATGCCAATACTATTAAGCATTTACAGCAAATATAAAACATGTGTTATGAAACACCAAGAAACATTTCATCATTTGAATACATTTACTATATACTTAATACAACTATACACATCCAATTATATAACTATAATTTATGCATTTTATTATAAACCAAAGCAAAATGCACCTTATACAACATCAATAAAGAAATTAAGAAAACATGTTAACTAGGCATGCACAATATGAGATATTTGCCGATATCTGATATGCTTAAATTTTTCAACTCTTTTTGGCCGATAACTGATGCGGATACATTTCATTTTATTTGGAAACAACACCAAGTTCTCTCCTGTGTGGAAATTATAATTATTTAAAATTTAGGTTAGTTTGTAACAAGAACATATTTGTTAGAACTAAACAATAATTAAGTTATTTTATAGTGACAGTACATTTTGAAAACAACAATAAAACGATCAAATGGCTGCATTTTTTTTTTTTTTTTTTTTTTTTTTTAGAAAGATTTAGCAGTAACCTTAACATTTTATTTTAAGATTTAACATTTGTAGATGGTCTAAAGCAAGAGTTGTAAAATCCTGAAAATATTTTAGAGCTTATAGTTTGTTTAAAAATGACATATTACACATTAATGAACATCAGTACAGGCTATATAAAATTATTTACATTTACATAATATTGTGTCATGTTTGTGATTTTTTTTTAAATTCATGCAAGCTATAGCTTCTGACCTTTAAATCAAAACATACTCATTTTATGACATCAATTACTGCTTTTATTTAATCAGAAATAGTCTTATTATTATTTGTATTTTACTTTCATTTTATTAAAAGCAAAGAGTATAGAACCCCAAGACGCGAAACTCTGTTGTGTTATGGGTAACAGTCTGTAGATGGCGCTACGGAGGCGCAGCCACCATTATGGACTGAAAGCTGCTGAAATCGTTAGCGCCAGTTCGAGTGTAGAGGTTTTGCTGTTTGTTTTTAGAAATCTATACAAAACTTGAACTGGCTAGTAGCTGGCTAGCAAGTAGCTAGCTAATAGTACACTAGTTTCCGAAAGATGGTCAGAGTTCTTTTTTGTTCATGTGTGCATTTGCTAGATTTTACACCTTTTTGACTAATGCTTCCATTCTATGTCAATTGCTCTTCTCTCACAAAAAGAAAAAAACAAACAAACAAACTTATACACAAATGCACACACAATAGATGGTGGTGTCTGATTACTGCGATCTTATGGCACCACTTCCATTTTAGTACTGTTTATAGTTCATGTGTGCACTTGCTAGATTGCACATCTTTTTTTTGTACCTTTCCGCCTGTAATAGGACATTCACAGATTGTTTTTGTTCTTGCCATTGAAACATTCACTGTGTGCACTTTCACTGAAGATGTTGAAAAACAAGTTGTTCATATTTTTTTTATTATCTATCAACATAAATATTGATAGATTAAAGGTTTGCAATAATTTTATAATTGTATCTTTGCAAACCATTAGTGGTAGGCTAATGAAGTCGATTCGGTGGGGGACATACCCTTACAAAAAAAGTGCTATAGGAATCTTATATTATATAGGAATCAAAATATTATAGTAATCTTATAGGAATACTAGGCCTATAGTAATCTGGGACATACTACAGAAGTACGATAAGACTACTATAGAAATACTATAGCAGCTTTAAAATATTATAGAGGTATTACAGAACATCACAGAAGTATGTTATGTTCTGTAATACCTCTATAATATCCTAGAGCTGCTATAGTATTTCTATAGTAGTCTTATAGTACTTCCATAGTAATATTTTGTTCCAAAATACTGTTTTCCTAAGGGTAATTAGGCCATGCATAACCAACACATAGACGTATATTTTCTGTCATTTAACGTCAGTCATCCTCAATGCATTTTAAATTGTTTTCATATTTAGATAAGATGGCCAGAAAAAATTAAGTTCTGTTAAGTTTTTGTTATGTTAAGTTTTTCAGTGCCATTGACTCCCATTATTTCTCGGCGTTTTCCTTCAGTTTTCAGTCCATAATGGCAGCCGCACCGTCACGTAATGGGGGTAACTGTTGCTATGGAGAGTTCTATTGAGTTTCGCCTCTTGGGCTTCTATACTCTTTGTTAAAAGTAGAATAACAGTGCCACCTATGGATTAGAAATGCCTTACCGAACAGGCATTAGGACCCGGGGGAGGCTGTCACTGCTGCAGCTGCACGTGCTATTACAGTTTATTCTATCATACACATAATGCGTCATTGAAGTGCTGGGCGGTAAACCAGTTCATACCGAAAACCGGTGTATATTTTCGTTACGATGTTAATTTTGAATATACCGCCATACCGGTGTATTTAATTACTCCGCGGCCGCGCGACACTGTTTCAGACGGACCCTTTACAATGTTGCACTTCTAAGCAGCGACTGCTAGGTATGGTGAGGGTAAACTCAGCAGTGCTCTGGTGTTACGTTATAACGCCTGTTTCACACATAGTCCGTCTGCTGTGCGTATTAACGGATTCCAGCTGCACGAGGTTGCCATCAGGGTGTTCAAGGAGCAGTGCAGCGATTGTTAATGTACGGAGTCCATTTCTGCTGTGCTGCAGGCACTGATTAAAGTGAAAACACATTGTTCGTGGGAAAAATGAACATGGATTGACATGGAAAGGCTGTCAGATGGGTTTTTGGCTAGGTTTAAAACAAGAAAAAGAGCACTTTTAGATAAACAAAGAAAACAATATATATATATATATGTTCACTTTTATGGAAGCAGAAAAACAAAGTTCATTGAGACCCGTGGGATTGCTTGTGATAAAAGATTTAAATGCAAAATCCATGAGACTTTCTGTCTATGGTGTTTTAGTTTTAAATATTTTAACAAGTAGGCTAATTATTGTGTTTAAATGTTTTGCTGCTTGCTTGAGCAGCTTATTATACAAACCTAGAAGTAAAATGCATGAATAATGCGTTGTTTATATTTATTGAGTTTAAACTAATGTCTATATGAAAGATTGTTACTGTTCTATGATAAAAGACTTACAATGCTGAAAAAAAAAAAAAATATATATATATATATATATATATATATTTTACATGATATGAAATCAAAACAATGAACAAATGTTGTGTTTGTGGACTAAATAGACGCGGATCAGTAGCGGACTGCAAACACGTCCTGTGTGAAAACACAATGAGTCTGTGCTGCGGACTGCATATGCACTGCAGGCAGATTATGCATATATAATATCCATTTTATGCAAGTGCTGTCGGGCTAAAATTGTCGCCAAAGGCGGCAACACGAGCAATTTTCTCCAGCACCTTAGCCGCAAGCACGTCTTGGAATATCAACCAGCAGAAAATGCATTGTATACCTGATTATGCATAAAAAAAAAAAAAAATTTCACATGGAGCAGCATTAACTACACAGATCCATTGTTCACTGACAAGCTGCGTAAAAACACGAGAATATTTTGTGCATCTTTTACGCAGCTTGTCAGTGAACAATGGCTCTGTGTAGTTAATGCTGCTCCATGTGAAATAGTGCAGGTGATGGAGATTTACAGTTGATTCCAGAACTGGCTTTACTGACGAGATGCACATTAAATATTGCATGCGATTTTTCATGCAGCCCTAATCAGAACATTAAAAAGACAGCATACTTCAATAAAAAGGAGGACACATTTAACTTTTCACATTTAGCAATCATGCAGTTCAGCATCTCTTAAAAACAAATTTCTTATGAACAAGTGGTAAGAATCAGAAGCAAGACAGATGTGTGGCCAGACAGACCTTGAACTCAAAGGCTTTATGACAATGTTATACGGATTTCATTGTCTGGTCTTACCTTCAGTTTAGGGATTTTCTGAATCCTGACGTCATCAGTAATAGTTCCCACAACAACAGCAGTCAGGTTTTCACGGCCTGGATGCTTCATCTTACGGATCTAGAAGCAAAAAAAAAAAAGAAATTAGTTTACAAAAAAAAATATATATCTTTTGAACATAACAGATGTTTACTTATGTGACAAGGCTTAACATAACAGGGCAAATGTAAATGAGATGCATATACAGGAGTAAAATTGGGGTTCATCTCACCAGTCGGGACAAGGCCATAGGGGGACGGTTGGTCTTGCTCATGAAGAGCCTCCTCAGGATGACCTTGTTGAAGGGGGCATCAGAACGGCGAGACAGGAATCTGTACAACTACAGCAGAAATGCATTAGTATAAAATGAAAGCAACAGACAACTCGTGTGTCTTAAGTTTCATTATGGTTCTTACCTTGACCAAGAGCCTCAGGTAAATATCCTGACTTTTGGGCTCCTTCCTGTGAACCTTACGGTCCTTGTTGTGTCTGATGTCAACTCCCTTTTAGATCGAACACAATATTTAACGTTACACACAAATAAAAAGATTAATTATAAAAAAAAACGTGGAGCTGTGTTAGATTCAGTAAGTTCTCAATAGATTACACTAGCCATAATGATGTATATTTGTGAAATAATGGCTATAATAACTACAAACCCAACGTGAAATGAAGAGAACTTCATACGATACATATTAATACATCGGTATCAGATACATGTGGCTCAGAGAAACGCGCACTGCCAGAGCTAGCAGAATTAGCTTAGCCAACACGAGTTTGATTCAGCGTCCAGGCAACATAAAATAAATATCAGCAAATATTTGCCGAATATCTGTGTATACGAAATTTTAATAAGGGAGTAACACGTTGTCAGTGGACATCTTTAAGTTTTTCAAAACATATGAATGGAAACCTCCGCTTCGCGGCCCGATGTGCGCCAGCCGACATTTACTTACTAAAGCCACACACAATACTCTACAATACACATATTTTTTGACGTGTAATACTATGTAATGCTTCTAAACATCATCTGCAGCAGATTTAGAAGAACTATAGCTGAGGATGGTGGCAGATTTTGGAAACTGGTACATTCCTTAAGAAATCAAGCTACCTACCATCTCGGACTCAGAGTGAAAAGGGAAAAGGAAAGCTCGCGAGAGGACGTATAGCGAGATCACGGAAGGCTATGGGTCATGTGACTGGAAAGGCGAGTCCGGAGTGGTGCAAGCTTCCTCTCATTAAAAAAACCGTGAGCTTGCCAATGACGTCATGGATGGTTACAGAAAGGTTTGTCATACAGAGAAAACACACTTAAACATTAAGTACACTATTTATTGAAAGTATTTCTAAAACGCATTTAACCAAACAAATAGTTGAAAATATAAGTATGTACTCAGTCTCTATTTTAGTTACAAAAATCAACTAGTTACTCTATCTCACCATTACTTTTGAATCTTGTAGTCGAACTAGTGTCTTTATTCATTAAACATTTTGAGGAAAATATAGGCATAGACATTCTTGGAGGGACCTTTTCTATAAGCCGATTTGCAGATTAACCCCCCCCCCCCCCCCTCCCTAAAATTAAAGAGGTGCAACCAGAGTCATTGAAAATAATCGTTCTTCTCAAAGGCATCAGGTCTGACTCTAAACTTTAAAAAATGTGAATTAATGGCGATCCATAATTGTAACTTAGTCGATATAGAGGGCATTCCAGTGAAAAAATAGGTAGGCTATGGTATTTAGGGGTTATGATTACTAAAAATGTTGTTAATAGAGAGCACTCAAATTTTAACTCTGAAATAGAGTTAAAGGGTTAGATCTTCGAAAAATGTAAATTATGTAATTAATAACTCACTCATGTTCCAAACCAGTGAGACCTCCGTTCATCTTTGGAACACAGTTTAAGATATTTTAGATTTAGTCCAAGAGCTCTCAGTCCCTCCATTGAAACTGTGTGTACGGTATACTGTCCATGTCCAGAAAGGTAATAAAAACATCATCAAAGTAGTCCATGTGACATCAGAGGGTCAGTTAGAATTTTTTGAAGCATCGAAAATACATTTTGGTCCAAAAATAGCAAAAACTGCGACTTTATTCAGCATTGTCTTTTCTTCCGTGTCTGTTGTGAGCGAGTTCAAAACACTGCAGTCTAGTGATATCCAGTTTGTGAATGAAACACTCGATGTAACCGGATCTTCTTCAACCAGTTCACCAAATCGATCTGAATCGTTTAAAAAAACGGTTCGCGTCTCCAATAAGCAGTAATCCACAAATGACTTAAGCTGTTAACTTTTTTAATGTGGCTGACACTCCGTCTGAGTTAAAACAAACCAATATTACGGAGTAATTCATTTACTCAAACAGTACACTGACTGAACTTCTGTGAAGAGAGAACTGAAGATGAACACCGAGTCGAGCCAGATAACAAACGAAAGATTGACTCGTTCTCGAGTCAAGAACCAGTTCTGTCAGACGCATCCAATTCGAGAACTGAGGAGCTGATGATACTGCGCATGTGTGATTCAGCTTGAAACAGACCGACACACTGATGTGTCTGAACCGAACTGATTCTTTTGGTGATTGATTCTGAACTGATTCTGTGCTAATGTTATAAGCGTGTAAACAGAAGGCTTGAATCAAGAGCAATCATCACCAATGACATCATCTTCTTTTCTTCAACTGGTTTATTGAATCGAACTGTCCGGAATAACCGGTTCACGGAAAAGAACCGAACTTCCCATCACTACTGGTGATCCGAAACCGGTTCTTGACTCGAGATCTGAGTCAATCTTTCGTTCGTTATCTGGCTCGGCTCGTTGTTCATCTTCAGTTCTCTCTTCACAGCAGTTCAGTCAGTGTACTGTTTGAGTGCATGCATTACTCCGGGATATTGGTTTGTTTGAACTCAGAGGGAGTGTCAGCCACGTTAAAAAAGTTAACAGCTTAAGTAATTTGTGGACTAATGCTTATTGGAGACGCGCACCGTTTAAAACGATTCAGTTCGATTTGGTGAACTGGTTCAAGAAGTTCCGGTTACATCGAATGATTCGTTCGCGAACCGGATATCACTACACTGCAGAGTTTTGAACTCGCTCACAACAGACACGGAAGAGAAGACAATGCTGAATAAAGTCGCAGTTTTTGCTATTTTTGGACCAAAATGTATTTTCGATGCTTCAACAAATTCTAGCTGACCCTCTGATGTCACATGGACTACTTTGATGATGTTTTTCTTACCTTTCTGGACATGGACAGTATACCGTACACACAGCTTCAATGGAGGGAATGAGAGCTCTCGGACTAAATCTAAAATATCTTAAACTGTGTTCCGAAGATGAACGGAGGACTTATGGGTTTGGAACGACATGAGGGTGAGTCATTAATGACATAATTTTCCTTTTTGGGTGAACTATCCCTTTAAATCCTTCAATTATTGGTTAGCTCGAGAACTATCTGTATTGGGTAGAATTATCTTGACTAAAAATGAGGGAATATCTAAACTTATTTATCTCATGCTTTATATATCTGCCCCAAGAGTAGTTAAATCGTTTATTTGGAAAACATTAAACATTTTGAAACATTATTTACATAAATTCCATATGGTGAAAAAGTATGAACATGGAGGCTTAAGAGCCATTGATTTTGAATCTCCTTTTGGTACATTCAGAATAAAATGCTGAAAGAGTGTTTAACAAAGTCAAACTCAATATGGTACCATATTCCTAACCACATTGGTCCGTGTATATTTTGGTCATTTGATTTTCTATTTAAAAATAAATAAAGATAAATGAGAAACGGTTTGATTTTCGTTTTTTCGTTTTGTTTAAGAAACGGAAAACGAAAATTTAGCTGCATTTTTCGTATTTTTGTTTGTGGGTAAAAAATGAGATTATGCTTTAATATTTGTTTGAATGTGTGGGCGGCGCTGAAACGCCCCTTTCATCCCTTCTGTACTGCACCGACAAGCGGCAACCGCAAACTCAGTTCATTTTCACCAGGAGAGAAGCGGCAGACAGCAGAGCATATTAATCCCGCGGATTCTTTGCTAGTGGTGCTTGCAAGCTTTATATATATATAATAATTTTTTTTTGACCAAACAGAAATTAATTTATTCAATGACATTTGAATTTTACTGTAGGCCTATATGATCTACAATGACATGAAATATGCGGATTTTTAGCCTAATAATTTTATTCTATACCTATTTAAGAAAAACCTCACAAGTAGCCTATGTTTTCATTTGCTATTACAAACAACAGCAACTGAAGCTTTATCTTGTAGAGTGTAGTCTGCTGCACTTCTCTGATCGGCGGATCCCGATCCACACCTTCCATCCCGAAAACAGGGGAAAGAGCTTCAGCTCCGTCAGTTTGGATCGTAAAACACCCTAAATAACACGAAAACCTTACAAAACTCAACACGATGTGCTTTCTGCCATCTCGGTCTACATTAACTTCTTTCTGAAACGTCAGAAATGAACCAGGCTCATGCATCAGACGAACCATGTCTAGCTGGACATGTCTACTTTTAAAATAATCCATTTAAATAGAAAAATAATAATAATAATTTTATATTTAGGCCTATGTAATTCAAATGAAACCAAGGAGAGGTGCAGTGTTTCCCGTCTGAACTCATTATCTGTAATGATGTCACACCATCACTATATTCATACTGTCATCTACAGAATTCGTGAATTCAGTTCATAATTCTAAGTAGCCTATAGCCTATAATTAAAACATTTAAAGTAGACTAATTATGGGGAAAACTTAACTTATTTTAATATAAATTTTATTATAAATGTGGGGTTGGGTTTTTCCCATTTTATTTTTTTTATGAATGGCCTAGAATAAAATAAATAAAAATTAAAATAATTAAAATAATAAAGTTGTCAAGTCTGCTTTGTCAATAACATGCAGCAGCTGGAAAATTATAATATTATTTTTTATTTTATTATTAATTTAATTAATTAATTAATTAATTATTATTATTATTATTTTGTCTTGCAAGCACCACTACCAAAGAATCCGCGGGATTAATATGCTCTGCTGTCTGCCGCTTCTCTCCTGGTGAAAATGAACTGAGTTTGCGGTTGCCGCTTGTCGGTGCAGTACAGAAGGGATGAAAGGGGCGTTTCAGCGCCGCCCACACATTCAAACAAATATTAAAGCATAATCTCATTTTTTACCCACAAACAAAAATACGAAAAATCCAGCTACATTTTCGTTTTGCGTTTCTTAAATCAAACCGTTTCTCATTTATCTTTATTTATTTTTAAATAGAAAATCAAATGACCAAAAGATAAACGGACCCACATTATTAAAAATATTGCCGGCCTTGATTTTGTGTTGAGATGTGATGTCGACCCTTGCGAAATTCCTCTGAAGGTATCTAATTTTCATTAGATGATAATGGCTTTTTCCTATCTTATAATGATTGCATTAAAAAATACAGAGTTAGAATTACAATAAAAGGTTTTAACAAGGTATGCAATGCTATACCCACTCGATTGTTAAGAATAATCCAAAGTGGTTTTTCTGATCTTTTATTTAGACCTTTCTCTTCCCTCTTTGAAAATATGTAATGTTGACCTTTTGACAGTAAGTGTAATAACAAATGTTTTTACAGAGAACTTAAACGCATTATCACTTATCAGTGTTATTTTCTGGGAGATGTTAAAAACCTTGGTAAAGGACAAAGCTTTTACCCGTTATATGGCATAACCAGTTGCTCCAAAGGTCAAGGAGACTCATTACAAAATCATGTTTAGGATTTACCCAGTTAGTGACTTTATACAACAACAATTTCATTTCGAGTTGAATCCTTGTGGTTTCTGTTCTTCTTTTCCTGAAACACTTGAACGCCTTTTCTTTTACTGTGAGGTATGCTTCTAAATCTGGGTTCAATACACTACTGGCTGTCAGTAAAAATGGAGATAGTATGTTGCATATGTTGATTAAAGACCAGTCTATGTTTTGGCTAAATTCAAAGCCAAGCAGCTGCAGAATAAAGCCTAAGTCAGGAAGTCACTCTTCTGTTGCTTGAAATGACACAAGAAGACAGTCCAGCCAAGAGCAACTCCTCCAACAAAAACAGTACGAGCCACCGGTGGGATCAGCGAGAAGTTCACAGCCTGAAACAAGAATATCATTTATGGAGAAAATGAGAAAACAGGTGAACAGAACAAATGTATGGACTAACAGTACCTGCATTGCTGACCAATACACAACTCCAGTCTACCAGAGAGAGAGAGAGAAAGTAAATCAGTGTGTAAGAAATGATCCTGAACCTTTAATATTTACATTTATGTTGAATACTTCTAGTGTTCTTTCTATGTTTTTTTGGTTACCTTATAAGAGGTCCAAAATTTAGTTCTCCAGTCTTCAAGGGGATCCTCTGCGCCCTCCAATGTGCTCAGCCCTTTAGAAGAGTAATAAACCCTTACAGTAAAACATTTCCAACTATGATTTCATATGCACAGATATGTGTGCATTATTTCGTTCAATTATGAAAGCAGAAGCGGAAGTATGATGAAAATCCGCTGGTTCTCACCAATGTAGAAAGCACTTATTGTCATAGGGGCTGCAAATAGCTGGTCAAGAAACACTTTAAGTGACACTCTTCTGATCCCTCCTCCTGGAAACATCCTCTCCAGCCCTCGTAGCCAATGGTAATTGAAGTTGGCATGAAAACAGAAGCCAACCAGTGCCACCCGAGCAGTCTGGGCCCAGTCGATGCTGTGTTGCTGAGGAGCATGTTGTACTGGAGCCCTTATTTTGCTATCATCCTCTGCGTTTGCTTCTCCAGCCACAGGAAATTCTTCAGTGGTGTTGGAGGTATCTTGTCCCACTGGATCCGGTTTGTGAACTGTCCCTTTGTCCTGAGGTTTTCTCATCATGCTTTGCTGAATGAGGTCTGCTGTGGCAAAAAGCGTTGTGTATCCCACCACATTGGAGATGTATGGGTGGGATTTGAACAAAACCCATGCTCTGTTCATGATGACCGCTGAACAAGGATAACAGATATGTTATTACACTGAAAAATGCACACTGGTTTGGTCGGATCTAAAAGTAATTTCACATGAATGTGAAATTTTTATGTTTACAAATGACAATGACAGATAGATAGATAGATAGATAGAGAGAGAGAGAGAGAGAGAGAGAGAGAGAGAGAGAGAAAGAGAGAGAGAGAGAGAGAGAGAGAGACAGACAGATTCTTAATGATTTTTAAAGAGTGTAAAAACACACTGCTTTTACAGTAACTCACCATGTAGCTGTCCAGTTTCAGAATGAATGACAAATCACAAGGTTCACTTTGTTGGATCCCTCGTAAACAAGCAGGCTGATTGGTCAAACACAGACAAATCGGACCTGTTTGTTCTGTGGTACAAAGTTCTAGTAGCAAGAATGAGTGTTTATGATAACGTTTATCAGTCAGAGAAAGAATTTGAGAAAAAAGCACATGGTGAGAACCAGGGAATGTAAGTTAGGAAAGGGAAAGGCATTAAGCTGATAATCTGTATACAGTTTTCTCATGATAATCATACAAAATTAAATGCAGAAATCAGATGCACAATATGAAGTATGAAGCTCACCAATGTTAAATGTTATGTCCACAGACAACTGCAAATGTTACCATAGTGCTGAATGATAATGGACCAATAATGATTAATATAACTACATTCCAACAAGATGATATTACCAATTTACCATCAGAGTGTTATAATCCAAAACTACTGAAAATCATTTATTACTTCAAATAAGACAGAACTAAAATATGCATTAGAGGACAAAAATTATTAAATGAATATTAGAAATGCTGCCTTGTTAACTAACTGAAATAAAATAAGCTAAAGTACTAGAATTCATATTAAAAAATTTTATTAACGCTATAGAAATATTAGCTATAAGCAAACTAATAAAAATTACATAAAACACAACTAAACAAGTGACTAAAATTTAAATTAAAATGAAAACTGAAAAGATAAGAATAAAAACTCATTTGAAATGGGAATAAATGTATAAATTAAAATAACACTTAGCTATTAAAATTAAAATTAACAGAAATACCTTTGTGATTTCCTTTTTTCATTATATGAAGTTATTTTGTGAGAAGGAAACAATTAAAATTAAGGTAATGAATATAATAGTAATATATGCTATTATTATGATTTTTTTTCAATAAAGCGCATAACTTTGTCAAATTACATAGATGTCTAATTGTGTGTATAAATACTGTTTCCACAACTGAATGCTATCAAACATGATGCATTATTTCATATAATAGTAATATATGCTATTATTATGCTTTTATTTCAATAAAGTTCATAACTTTGTCAAATTATGTACATAAATGTGTAATTGTGTGTATAAATACTGTTTCCACAACTGAATGCTATCAAACATGATGCATTATTTCAGATGTGAATAAAGCTACACCTTGGTGTCATTCTCATGAAAAAAATAAAATCAAATGTTCCACAGAAGAAGGACCATCTCTTCTAAACAGGGTTGGAACACAATGGTGAGTAAACGATGACAAATGTAAAATTTTGCACTATTTGGCACTAGTTTGTCTATTAACAATTGTCCAACAGAGAACATACATACATCACTGCAGAATTCTTTCCTTTTATATTAACTATCCCTTTAAAAAAGAATCTAATTTCAAATATAAAATGCTATATGTGGGTGTTGAATTTTTCATTTTCTTTGGCATCACAAATTAAGCATGCATAGTTCAAATGAATATGTATCTGCTGCTATGAATCCTGTCCTCTGGACTGCGTTCCATTATGTTGAATACCCCCACAGATATTTAAAAACAACCTTTTGTCCTAGGGCGAAGGCAATTTGTCAGTGGCAACCAGCGGAGCTCTCAGACAGGAGAATGTGTTAATGAGAGATCAATTAAAGGCCCGTTAAGCGCTGTGTTTGCTAACACTTAACAAGCGCTGCTGTTTCTGACAGAGCTTCACCAGTAGACTTCTTGGTAATTGCTTTTCTTTTTATTTGGCTGCACTTCTGTCCTCTTTAATGGTGCTGTCTTGCCATCCTTTATCTAAGCAGACAAAGAATCGCTCATTCAATGAATCGATGCCACCCTCCTCTCATCATTCGCTCTCTCTCTTTTGGTTTCTTGGTCAGTCAGGGTACATAACCTGAGCAAAGCCTTTTGCTTCTCTGTGCACATCATTTCAAAGTGGATTCTTATTGAGCAACAGAAGGTAAGTTGAGCTTTCATATAGAAAGATTGAATTTGGTTACCATTAGCTTGTAGCGATCTAAATCTTGTTTAAATGCAGCGTTGGAGTAGTTCTGCTCCCTTTCGTTTTTTGTGGTACATGATTGCAAAATGGTGAACATAAGCTATTTTGACATTCTTTGACAATTTAGAAAAGTAACTGAATCTGATGTTGAATATGATCTCTCTGTCATGCTTATATTTAACCCTCGTTCTATTTCCAAAGCTATGCGTCCATCCAGTATTTTGACCTTTGAACCGGGTTTGGAGGCTGGAGTGCCATGGGGCCGTGATCTTTTTACTTTTGTGACTTCAGCAGCTGGTCACATGATGAGGACTTTGCAAAGACCACGGAAAAACAAGCCATCAAAACGACAAGTCAATCATCGCAGGTTTCTGCACAACATGATACAGAGGTATGCTATACTGGATATATTCATATTGTTCAAAGATATGAACAAAACCACAGTAGAACAGTAATATTGTTTTAATTTAAAATAAAATAACCGTTTTCTATTTTAATATAATTTAAAATTATTTTTTTTCCTGTGATGGCAAAGCTGAATTTTCAGCATCATTACTCACATACATACAGTCTTTAATGTCACATGATCCTACAGAAATGATTGTAATATGCTGATTTGGCGCTCAAGAAATGTTTCTTTTTATTATCAATGTTGCATACAGTTATTTCATTTCTGTTTTTTAAATGGAGGATTCATTAATAAACAGAAAGTTTAAAATATATATATATATATATATATATATTTTTTTTTTTTAAATACACTTTTTTTAAAGGTCTATACTGTCATTTTTGATTCATTGAATGTGGCCTTGTTGAATGTATTAATTTCTTAAAAAATAAAAAAAATACAAATTGACCGACCCCAAACTTTTGGCTGTAAATTTATATATATATTTTTATCATTATAATTAATATTCCATTTGCGTCTACACAGAAAATTTGCTGAAATAGAGGCAGCGAACCATCAGCTGGCGTCTGCTTTATGTTCAACTGATAACCCCCCCGATCATCTCACTCCCAGATTATCTCACATTGTAACAGACCAGTCACCCAAACCTTCAAAAAAAGGTAAAAGAGCCTTACTTTTTTATTGTTTGTTCTGGTTTGGTATAAGTTTGGTGACTCCTTGTTCTGTTTTCTAAGCTATTGAATCTTATATAAATGCTGACAAAACTGAAGCGCTTCCTGAACAACAAGAGGATGTGTGTGACCTCTGGACATTGGACAGTCTTTTGGACACCCGTGTGGCTGATAAAAGTTTCTCACCGTGCAAGTTCTCCAACAGTAGAAGAATGAATTCGAGAACTGAGACGGACGGCAAAGCTTTGGAAAACATCCCTGCAAGCTCAATGGAGAAGGACATCGACTTCAGCTTCAGCTTCGAAAGGCAGCCAGCATCTACTGATTTAGAAAGCCTGACACATATGAACAACAGTCTCCTAGAGGACAGCGTGTCCTCCTGGTTTGGGTCCACTGAAAGAACAAGATCATATTCAAAACCACGTCTCACCAAGTGCCATGACGTGAAGTTGCTCCCCACAGATGTTGATGTTCAAGACCTGTCACCTCCTTCTCCAGTGATTTCACTCTTGTCTTTGGATTCATGTGATTTGGAGGTTCAGATGCTTATAGATGCAGAGCACAATGTGAACCAAATGCAAGATGCCACCATCGGAGAGAGTCTCCAAATGGATATGGTGGATGACCTTGACCTACTGGATTGTTCTGGTACTCATAGAGATCTGGCTAAAACGGCTGAGTGGATGGATCACAGTGAAGAGTTTCCAAGCTCTCTGGATTCGGATCTAGAGAAACTAACAGGTTCTGGTGGTGGGGCCAATAACTCCATGTCCAATTTGGGCCAAACAGGTCATGAATGTTTTGCTAATGTTCTCTGTAGTCAAGAGCCATATAGATGTAGTTTCCATCATGAAGAAATAAACTATGCTATGAACCACAATATGATTCTAGAAGACTGGTTCGGTCAGGTTGAACCTTGCATGAAGACGATTGGAAAGGAGGATGGTTATTTAGATACAGATTTTTCTGTCATGGATGGTAATCACATGTTCCCAGTATTTGAGAGACAGTTGGACCAATGCAAAAGGATTCTTTATGAAAACTGGGAACAACAATCTCTTAAAAGCTCATACAAGAACTATACAAGTCCAGATCAGATTATGATGCAAGGCACTGGTGTCAGAAATGTTGACAAAAACACTGTGCAGGTTGAGAATCTCAACCAGACTTTATCAGGCCCCCAGTGCCCGATAACATGCTGCCTTGAAGGCTTTTGTTATCATAAAAAAGACTCTGGTTTTTACACAAAATTCAGAGGCAGTCACAACTTTGAGGGCGTGGCTACATCTTTCCCAGCCACACTGCATAAGCTCCACCCCACTCCAATTCCGACTCCGCCTCTAGATGATGATTGGTTGTTTGGTAATATTGTGGCGGAGGAAGAGGTTAATACCATGAATAATACATTTGGAAAGTACTGATCAGTCACTGGACAGTAATTGTATGAACTGTATTCATGAATTTCATTGTTTGGTAAACTTTTGTGATTTTTATGATAATTTCTGTGAAATGTTCATGTCTGAGGTGTGAAATATTCAGTGTTTTCTGAAATAAAAACTGTATGAGTATTGTGACATAATACAAAAAGAAAAAAAAGGAAAAAAAATCCAATATTTTAATGAATCAATTTACTTTTTAAATTTAAACTGATTTTATTTAAAGAGCCAGTTCAGTGTTTTATTATCTTTGGTCCGATATGGTTGGGAAGGCTTAAAAAAATGCTTTAAAAGTTATTAATATATTATTGTATTTTTGCATTTAAGTTACATGAATTACACAATTTTAAATGTCTCTTTATTTATCAATTTAAAGTGATTTATTAATTTATAATTTTATTGTTATACATAACCACGCTTTATAATGTATAATGACATTTTAAATTTCTTTTAAATTGATTATTATTAGTTTATTTTATTGTTAGATATAAAGATGTTTTAAAACTTGGCATACTGCAAAACAATTTAAAATGTCTAATAATTTGTCAAATTCAACTGTGATTTCTGTTTTTGGTTAATAAACGGATTCATTCTGTTTGTTTTTAAGTGTATTTCATTCCCTCGCTGTAATTTTAAGTGGCACTATGCTGATGGTGAATCGATAGTGTGTTAGCGTGAAAATAAACCACACTGATTTCAAAACCAATGGTATATTAAAATTCACCCCAGTCTCAATTTATCATTATAGCAAAATAAAGCAAAAGATCAAATAAACAACATGGTTCAAAATTCAAGATCCACAAATGCAATAAAGCACCTCTTCAGAAACACTTCAGATACAAACATGTTTCTCTGCTGGAGTTTTAATTCCTTTTCATACATATTCTCAGCTATTGTCCACTCATTTGACTCATCAAAGCTGCATTATCAAGCACAGGTTCAGTATAACAAGGCTCATTTATCAAACTAAAATATAGGATTCAGAGAAAACACGACTGTTTTTTTTTATTCAAATGCACTCCAAATTGATTTTATGAGTTTGAACATCTCTGGAAATCTGTCCGCTAAATGTACAAATCAATTAAAATGAATCACATTGTTGTTCAGTTGCTTGAAAGGCAAACAGTCAGATTATAGGCAGATGTAATTTAGGAACATGGACAAATAAGAAGAATAAAAACAATCTGTTGTACAAGGCTTGAGTCTTTTGGCTTGTGTGTGCGCTCTTACCCTTTTGTCTTAACAGTGTGGTTTCCTTCATTTCAGTCAACATTTTACAACTAAATACAATTTCTAGGGCAGATACTGTTGCTGAACCACACAGGTGGTAATAACTGCGCTAATAACAGTGTAATAAACTCTTCAGTGCATCAAATTGTAATCTCACAGGCTGAACAGATCTTAAATATGTTCAAATACTTAATGGCGACAGACAATTATTCACAATTTAACACCGTTATCGCTGGAAAAACTAGAGCAGTGTATTAAAATGCTTATCACCTTAACAATATCTATGAATGACAATATTAGAGACTTGCGTTTAGTCAAGGTTAAGGAAACTTGCATTTTTCATGAATTCATCAATTAAAAAACAAGAAACTAAAAAACATTTCAGATCCAATCAACAACTTTAATCCAAAAAGTTTCTATGAGAAGGATGTCTGAGTCAGATTGCTGTTCAGGGAGACCTAATATTGTCATTTATTTATCAAATTCCAGACCGCGTGTGTTTTCTGCAGATACTACAGGCACTGTTGACATGCATACAGCTAAAATAATGTCCCTTTAGTCATATGCACAAGATTGTGTGTAACAAACGCTTTGATCTATAAATATTCACCACATTCAAAAATTAACAAACAAACAATAAAAACAAAAATATAATATGTCCTTTTGATTAAAAAAAAAAAAAAAGTTGCATTGATATAATGAGATAAGTAATAACTACCAGCCTTCAAACCCTGGGAAAACAGGCAAGATATTATATGTTTATATCTTCCAAGTTCACACCATGAGACTCAGAAATCCTGATAACAGACTTCTCACTCTTGCCCAGTGTCAATGTTACATTCTTTGAGGTCCGCTGCAGCTTATTTAGTGAAAATGTATTTTTTTATTCTGTCCAGTGTTACTGACTGACACCTTGCTAACTGTAAACCCATCCTTACCCTCAAATCTCTTTCATTTTGCCTTGTTTTCACTTAATATTGCAAACTATACAACAACCATGACATGTCTATGTGCAGACAAAAAATCAATACAAAACAAAATAAATAGACTGCATACTAGAATTCTCTTATTTGATAAAAATTACAACAAGTCTGGAGCCGATGTGTTAAGACATAAATTAAGAAATCCTAACTACCTATCTATGTCACTACTAACAAAGGCGTCCCTTTAGAGTTACCTAACTATCTACACACAGTATCTGAAAGGGTCTGATCTGCAGCACAGACACCCTGAACTTAATAGAGAGCTGAACTGAATACTAAAGTTTGAAGGAGATCACAGCAGGTATTTTTCAGATACCTAAGAGTCGTTACTGTTAAATCTACATGGAGGTGGCTGCTTTTCTTTTGTTTTCTGCTATAAGTCCAGTATCTGTTTGACCATTTATGTATTTTTTAATTTTCTTATGGTCAGGTTATGGCTAAGATGTAAAAGCTATAATGGCCAGCTCAAATTTGTAGCATATTCATTTAATAGAAAAGCATTTTTCTCTTTCTCACTTGTCTGTCTTTGTTTTATATAATCATAGCCATCTATGGAAGCCCCTTTTTACCTCAGAGTAAAAAATAAAAAAGATAACTGTGACATTTTAAAATAAGAAATAAAGTCACACTGTGAGATATAAAGTCACAATTATGAGTTATAAGGGCAGATTTACAATCAGCTTGCGCCAGCGCAAACCCTCATTTGGAGTTAAAAAACCAACTGTCAGGATTTACTAAAGACAAGCAGTGAGAAATTAGCGCTGAAAAGGCATGGGCGCAGTTATTTTTGCGATTCACCTTATTTAATATGCATTTGTAGGAGTTTCTCTTTTAATCTGTAAAATTATCGAAGGTAAGTATTTAAAAGAACCACTCAACGCGATTTACTAGCGTTGAAAGTTCACTGGAATTTGCTCCATTATTTAAAGCACAAAAAAGCATGTTTTATAGCAGGCAGTAATTTGCATTTTCATCATGGAAATGAAATATGTCTGTGTTCTTTAATGTGCATCTTATCAGTAAATAACCTGCATAATTTTTCTCTACCATCTGCACTTTTATTAAAGTGCTCTCTAACGCTAATTTGCCCTGTTTAGTAAATCTGGCCCATAAAGTGTTACTGCACGATAGAAAGACATTGTGTCAAATTTAAAGTTACAAAGTTACAATTAGTGGAAACAAACTCGCAACTGCGAGATGTAACGTTGCAATTGCGAGGTATATAGTCAAACCTTGAGACATAGTCACATTTTGAGATATAAGACCACAAATGTGAGTTATAAAACTGCAATTGTAAAAAAAAAAAAAAAACCTGTTCGTGAGACGTAAAGTGACAATATATGAAGTCATTCATCGCGATTGCGAAAAACAAACTTTAATTTGTGACATATACAGTCACAATATTAAGAAAGAAAGTTGCAGTTGTGAGGTATAGTCACATTGTGATATAAAGTCACAATTACGATAATCAAAATTGCGGTAGTGACATAAAATTGCTATTACCTTTTTTTTTCTTTACTGGGGTGGAAATGGGCTTCCATAATCATCCTCTCTGCCTAATTATGTATAACAAAAAGCATTGTTCTCTATTTATCTGAAGAATAGCGATCACTTTTAAAATTTAAACACAGAGATATTCTATAATACCTTGATCCTGTTCAACTCTCAATTTCTTAAAACATTATATCATTTTAGGAGTGAGAGAGAGAGAAAGTTTCTCAGTGCTTCGAGGGTTTGATGGCTTGTGCGAGCACAGATGATGCATTCTAGCCTGATCGTGGATCCTCTGTGCAATACCCGATGGCCTTTGATTGCCATCAACATGCAAATTTCTCCTAAACACATGGCTTTTGATTGATTGAGAGAGAGCTTGAGATGGCCGTCATAATTTTGCCACAACAAGCCTGATATACTTCACCGATATACAGTACTTGTATTTCCCAAGGAATGCTGGGAAATGCCATTTTCTTTTCTCCTGAACTTAAAACTGAAGTCTTTACTGACTGCTTGCTTGGTTTAAATAGTACTATAAGAGTACTGCACCAGTCTTTCTCCATCTTGCATGCTAATTCATCTGTTCATTTCAAATCAATAAATCACATTAACTAGCTTCAAGTTACTGTATGTGTGACAGCACGGATGTTCTGTTATGTTTACGATTGCGAAAGCTATGTAAGTTAAACCAGTAAAACTGTCCATCTATCACACTCTCCCCTTCTTATTCAGCGTTGGTAAGGCTGTATGGAGGAGGAGGGCCCAGGGCGTTGTCTGAGGGTGTGGGGGTACCCGGCGGGCCGCTGGACGGGGTGGGAGAAGCACCTGGATCCTCAGAATCAGAGTTCTCCTGAGAAAGGTCATCCACCAGAGCCCTGCGGCCAGCACGCATGGAGATAGGGAGCGGAGCTCGCCTGAGACACAAACACAGATATAGAGAATTAACTGCAATTCATGCACAAAATATAATATACATATACAGTGTCCCCAAACCATTATATATGAATTCGACACAAAATATCAAAGCAAGTTTTGACTTTTCTAGACATCTTCACACATAGCTGTTAAGATCAGAAGTGATTTGACAATATAAAAAAAAAAAAACACACATAAACCAAACAACATTTTGCTTTAAAACAATTGTGCTATAAACAAAAACAAAAGTTTTTACTGTTTAATAACATTTTTGTCAAGTGTTTTGTTTTAACATTTAACCAGTGTTCTCGAACTCAATTCCTGGAGGGCCACAGCTCTGCACCTGCTTGGAAGTTTCTAGTGATCCTGAAGAGCTTGATTAACTGGATCAGGTGTGTTTGATTAGGGTTGGAGCTAAACTGTGCAGAGCTGTGGCCCTCCAGGAATTGAGTTTGAGCCAAATGCAATATAAACACACACACAAAAAAACAGCCAAAATAGCCTATAGCTTTAAGATGTTTTGTCCAATAAACAAAACAAGCAAACAAAAAACACAAGCCAAAATACAGTGTAATAACGTTTTTGTCAGATGTTTTGCTTTAACACATTTTGTCTAATAAACACAAGAAAAAAAAGCCAAAACAGTGTAATAACTTTTTTTTGTCATATATTTTGCCCTAAAACATTTTGTCCTATAAACAAAACAAAACAAATCAATACAAAACAACTTGTTTTGATATTTTGTTGCCCAATTAAGTGTAAAAAAATACTTTTTGGGTTCACTGTTTACAAACTGGAAGAAAGAAAGGAAAAAAGAGAGGACGCTGAAAGAGTGAAACTAAGTCCATGATTGGTGGAAGAGAGAAGCTGTGATTCATCACCATCTATAATCACGAAGTGACCCACAATTCAATGTAGACTACACCATCTTTATATGCTATTGAAAAAAATCAGTTACAAAGGACTAAAAAGGGCACCTCTACACCCCTTTACAGTCTCAACAGGGCACCTCTACACCACTAGAATCAAAATGAGAAAGGATAATTGCTCAGAGAGGAACATAAAACACACAATGGTCACACACGAAAACCTACTGTTCTGACTTCTGCCGTTCTGTGATGCTGAGTGGGTGTAGGAGACAGACAGACAAATATGGATGGACACACAATCAGACACATTAGATGAGGCAATGAGTGAATGAAACATGTACATACAGTGAAGAAATGGTTTGATGACATGCACATATACAGTATTTATATATGAACAGAATGACTAGATCTTCCACTGGTCCTATAAGCACAAAATGTGGCAAGTTTCCTATTTTGTTCTGTTCTGTGATATTTGATACATATTGTAAAAATAAGTATCTTGTCATGGTCTGGGCTGCTTGTTGCTTTTTAGCTGTCTGGCTTTGAATTTTATACTTAAAATAGCACTGTCATAACCATCCTAATCTTTACCTGAGTTGAGAGCGGAGAGTGTTGAGCTCACGGTTCATGATCTGCATGCTGTCGCTCATTTCCTCCAGCTCTCGCTGTAGCTTCCTGCGCTGAGCGTTGGAGCGAGAGTTCTCTTCCTCCACCTCCTCTAACTGCCTCTTCAGCTGACGGAGACGTCCCATAGACTTATCCAACTACAAAAAGAGAGATTTTAGAACTGTACAATTTCATGTGTACTATGCTATCCATAACCCTATGCATCCTGCAAATCATGTGATGAGTTTTCAGAAGTTAATGAAGGCTGGCAAGGTAGCATTAGCTACTTAAGTTATGTAATATAAGCTGTTGTGGAGTTTAGCAATTATGTTTCTGACAAGAAAATGCATTTAAAAGAAGAAATACAGACTGAATGGATAATTAGCAATGCTTTGTGGGATGAGTTTATTTTATCTCAAGCTGATTGATTTGGCTGAGACTTTAGAACCCTTTATTGAAATGTTACATGGAGAATTGCTTTAAAGAAGGTCTAAATCCTACACAGTTCTCCAGAGAGGCACTGATGATTTTTTTTTTTAGGAGTACCTGTTCTCTATACTGATCTGCATGTCTCCTTTCATCTTCCACCTGTATCAGAACTTCTTTCAGTTTCTTCTCTGTTTTCCTCACAAGCTTATTGGCCATGGCTCGCTCCCTAGGAAGAGAGATAAGGGAGAGAAGACACACAAACAGTCACATTGCTGGTTTGATCTCTACAGTGAATTTAGATCCTTAAAAATCTAATTCACACAAAAAAATCTGTCATCATTTTTTGCTTTTTTTAGAAACTGTACGCTCTTGAAGATATGATGAAATTTAATAGTAACCATAGATTTCGAGCATTATTTTTAGTGAATAATCTTAGTTTGTTTGTCACACAAAGCTATCAGATGGCTTTCAAGCACATTAAATATTACACGTAAGTTGTATAGGCCATATTTAAAATAATTTTAATGAAACGTTTCGTCCCGTTTAGATTTCGACCTGAACTATTAATAAAAGAACAGTTCTGACATTCTGCTACTTTTTTTCATGGAATAAGGGTTTTAAAAGACCAATAAAATGACTGCTTTAACTGTACTGACACTATCAGATGAGAACATTATCTCACATTAACATTATCGTTTACCTTCTGCAGAAGTTGAGCTAGATATTGACACTATTATCTTCAGTAAAACTGCTTTACAGTTTAAATCCATGAATAATTTCAAAACTGACTAATCTTACAACATTAGCAATTTTCTTTTCCTGTTTTAATAATGTGAAGTGGCTTTGAAGCAATCTGCATCGTATTAAATGCTATAACAATATGACTTCATTTGAATTGACTTGAATAAGAAACCATACTGTTTTGGAAAGACATCTGTACATTCGACTTCCCCGTTTTTCTTTAGCTCCCCCTCTGTTTTCTTACTGTCTCTCCTGCTCCAGTTGTTCCTCCACAGATTCTATCTTGGCCTCCAGGGCGGCGACACTGAGGCGATGTTTTCCCTTCACAGTCCCCTCCATCTCACTGAGACGAGTTTTCAGCTCTTTATTCTGCCTCTCCAGAGTCTCTCGTGCGCTCTCGCTCTTCTGCGCCAGCGTCCTCTCTCCAGATAACTGGACTGTAAGTGTCTCAACCTAAAAGAAACAGAGAGAAGGGCTCTGTCTCTGTGTATTTGTCTGGTAGTATAGTCTGTGTTTGTGTGTTTCTTTGTCTACCTGCAAGGTACTCTTCCTCTGCCTCTCGGCTAGTAGTTCAGCGTTACTTTGTTCCTCCTCCAACTCTTCCTCCAGTTGAGTGATTCTGGCCTCAAGACGCCGCTTCTCTTCCAACAGTGCAGATCTGCAGGGGAAAGAAGTTTCACAACATGAATCCTATTTACTTTTCTAATAAATAGGTCTGGTGTTCAATAATGTGGACCTATGTATGACAAGGAACATGTATTAAGAAAGTAAGAATGGGGAAATTGTAATTTCATCATCACTGGACCTCAGCACAAGCACAGATACTGACTTTCCAGTTGTACTGTTGATGATTTCATCTGCCAGTTCTTCTCTCTCCTGTTGGGCCTGTCTCCGCTGCCTCTCAGAAACGGACAGCTCCTGAGAGAATGTCATAAGAAGGGCACAAAAAAAAGAATAAGAGACTCAAAGTAGTTAAAACATCTGTGTTACACAGGCAGAGTAACACACCTCTGTCAGCTGTAATAGTTCTGCTTCCAGCGTCTGCAGCCGTTTCTCGCTGTCCTTTGACTGGGCAACAATCTCGTCTCGAGCCAACTTGGTCTCATCAAGTTCACGGATAAGCTCCTTCATCTGAGTCTGGAAAACACAGAGGCACACACTGAATATTCACATCAGGGCTTTTGAGCTGATTTTTTACGACTACTTTGGTTTATTTGAATGAAATCTGTCCTTTTGGTTTACAATAAATATTCCAAACATCACTTCTGATACACAACTAGTTATAATAACTTAACTCACAGCAACCCATTTTTATCATTTATTGTGATTTATCTAATGATCAATTAAATTGACGAACCTGGAGACGTTTCATCTGTCTTAGTGCTTCCTCTCTGCCCCGATTGGCTGCTTCCACCTGAGTCTCCGCCTCCTGCAGCTCTGTCTCCAGTTGTTTTTTGACAGTCAAAGCCTGAGCTCTCTGAGTCTTCTCCTCTTCAAGCATTGTTTCAAGTTCTCGCACCTGAACAAGTGACAGAAGAAACAAATAAAGAGCAGGAGAAAAAAGGCGGTTAATATCAATTCTTTTCAAATATATTCTCATCGCTTCACTTCTGCAGAAGGCAGTTTACCTGTTTGTTGAGTGCTCTCCTCTTTTCTTCTCCTTTCTCCTCTTTAGTGCTGATCTCTCTCTCAAACTGAGCTCTAAGAGCCTGTAGGGTGACTTCCAGTCTGAGGCGAGCGTTCTCAGCTTCTGTCAGCTCATCCTCCAGTTCCTGGGTCTGTTCTTTCAGAGACTGGGCTTCTGTTTCCAAAGTCCGTCGAGAACGTTCTAGCTCATGAACCTGAAGAGGCGTGACAAAGGCAAACAGGCAAAAATAAAGAAACTCGTGATTTTTTTAGAACAGAATAAGCTCTTGTTATGTATACACTATAAATAAATGTTACTAAATATCATATGAGAGTGCATTGGTAAAAAGCAAGCTGTACATTTTTGCCCACGTCATCTTGGGCGTTGACGAGCTGCTCCATCTCCAGGCGGAGCTGCTTATTGGTTCTCTCCAGCTCATCTCTCTGCTCTGTTGCTTCCTGCAATGCCCTTGAGAGGGACAGGAAACGCGTCTCCTTCTCTCGACTCTCTGCTTCTGCGCGGTCCCGTTCCTCCAGCAGCCGAGCACTAACTGCTTTCTCCTCTGCCAAACACTGAAGGTTAAGGGTCAAAGGGTGAGGAACCTCTTGAGCTGCACTTCTCATTTTCAAGGCTTTTTACTTTTGCCCATAGTCAATCCAGCCATCTATCCATCAGCAACCAGCCAATCTCTCCATCCATCCATCTATCCACCATTACATCTATCCATACATACTTCCATTTATCATCCATCCATTCATCCACCAGTCAGTCCATCCATCCACCATTCAATCCATCCATCAGTTCATCCATTTATCATCCATCCATCCACCAGTCACTCTATCTAACATTCGTCCATCCACCTGTCAATCCATCCATCATTCCTTTCATCTCTCCAGCCATCCAAGTTAATCCATTCATGTATCTATTCATCAAGTCAAACCATCCATCCCTCCACCATCCCATAAATTAATCCTTCCATCCACAAGTCAATCACTCCATCATTCCATCCCTCTCTTTATGCATGCATTCATTTAGTCGAACCATCCATCCAACCCTTTGATCCACCAGTCAGACCATCCATGTATTCAGTCAATCCATCCTTCCAATCATCCAATCAATCTAACATCTATCCATCCATCCAACCATCCCTCCCTCTCTCTCAGTGTTTCCTACTGTACCTGATCAAATTTCTTCTGTCGTTTCTCCAGAGCAGTGCAGTTCTGTCTTTCTCTCTGCAAAGCAATTGTCATGTCCTCTATCTCTTCTCTCAGCCGTTCTTTCTGTCTCTCTATGCGTTCTTTCTCTTCTTCTTTGGCTCTCTCTCTCTGTATGGCGTTCTCCAGCTCTCTCTGCATCTTCCTCCTGGCCTCCTCCCCGACCTCCACCGCTGTATTCACTTCCTCTGTCTGCCTCTTTAGATCAGACAGCTGCATGGACACATAAGCATACAGTAATATCATAAAACAGAGGAAAGATACAACAACAGGTTTTTAGATGAGTGAAACATGGATGTGTACTTGTTGTGTGTGGTTCTGAATCTGGCGTGTAAGTTCTCTGGTCTTCTCCTCCTCCTCCTCTAGTCTCTCCATCAATCCAGCTTTTTCTTCCTCTAGAGCACGCACACGTGAGCCCAGTGCCAACTTCTGCCGTGTCTCTTCCTGCAGTAGATCCTAAAAAATAGCACACACACACACACATACATTAAGCATGCTTAAGAAGCCATCATATTCACAGTCAGAGAGACATCACAGTCTCTAAGATCTGCTTTAAAATTTAAAAACAATCAGAGGATTTCATTTCCTATTCATCCATCCAACCATCATACAATGTGTTTCTTCAGTTTTTCTTCAAAAGCAGTTGAATTAAATGGTTAGTTCACCCAAAAATGAAAATTAGCCCAAAAATGACTCACCTTGAAGTCATCCTAGGTGTATATGACTTTCTTCTTTCATACGAATCCAGTCAGAGTTATTTCAAAAATGGTCATTGATCTTTAGATTAAAGTGATTATTACGTTTTGAATATGGAAATATTTCTTACAAAAATGCATTTATTCGCTACAGGAGGCCTTTGTTCACCCCCCAGAGCCATGTGAGAAAGTAATGCTTTTTTTTTAAATGTATGTGCTTTCTATTAAACTTCTCATGGACCGATGCAGAGCAACACCCACTGAGTGGCATCAAACAGCTTGAAAGATCAAAGACATTTTTTAAAATAACTCTGACTGAATTCGTCTGAAAGAAGAAAGTCATATACACCTAGGATGACTTCAGGGTGAGTAATTTATGGCTTAATTTTCATTTTTGGCTGAACTAAACCTTTAAGTCCTATTAGCCTATTAATATGTAGCGGAAGAGTGCAAAAACACAGTTAAAACACAGACACAAGTTACCTGCACATCATGTAGTTGGCTCTCCAGACTGCTGACCTCCTTACTTAGGCGGTGAGATTTGGACTCAGATGAGAATAGGGAACTGGACAGAGACTCGAGCTCCGACTGAGAGGGAGAGAATTCAGTGTTTGGATGTTTTTAAAACTGGTTTGATTTATTGGTTAGTTTGTAACATTGTGGTTGGTAAACAAGCCAATTACCAGCTTGGACCAGCTAATGACCAGTTTGGACCAATTAGAAACCAGATACCATGTAACAAAACTGCTACCAGCTTAAACTAGATTTTCCAGAATGGGAAGGATTTCTGTGGGCAAAACGTTTTTGCCATTGTCTACTGTCAATAGTGTAGCAATGTACTGTATGAAGCATAGCTCTCAGAGAACTCACTTTCAAACCAAGTTGTTTTCCATTGTTCAACGCAGCTAATTCACTTAACCAACTTGCATAGAATCCAACTGAAACAGATTTCTGGATTTTAACTGTAAAAATTGGCCCAAAACACAAGCTGAGTTTATCAGGTGCTGTTCCCAGGTGCCCACCAGAAATCAGTAAAAAAAAAAATGTTTATTTTCCATAAACCAAGATTTTGAACTCTGATGTAAAATAGTTTTGGGTCCACACTGTGAAATTAGTGGCCCTAGTTGAAAGGCTCATTTCTACCTGGAGTTTACTGAGTCGCTCCTCTCGCTCCTCTCTTTCTCTCTCAGCCTGTGCGAGGCGTGCGTTGAGTTCCTGTAACTGTCCCTCTGCTCGCTTTCTGCCCCTCTCGCTCTCCATCTTCCCTCCCTGTAAAGTCTTTAGCTCAGCGCTCAGGTTCATCCGCTCCTCCTCCAGAATGGCCTTCGCCTTCTCCAGAGACTGACGGGACTGTGAACATACACGCACATCAAAGGTTGGCAACTTAGAAATACAAACCTGACTTCCCAGTGTAACAACAGCTTGTAAACATGTTGCATTTGACGTAAATGCAAAGAGACGCACTCTTTTGGCGTTGTCCAGCTGCTCCTGTAGGGAGTCTATAGCAGCAGTGTGTTTGATGCGGAGCTCTGACAGCTGGGCTTCGTGACGACGGGTCTCCTCCTCCAAACATCTCTGAAGCTCTCCTAATTCAGCCTCACGGCGAGACCTAAACAAACACACATGCTTCAAATCAGGATAAATAAAGCTGTCCAAAATGCCTGCATTTAAATAAAGTCTACCTTTCTGATAATTGTTTAAATGTGCACTTGAAGTGTACTTCAAATCTTAATATATATATATATATATATTTTTTTTTTTTTTTTTATTTATTGTACTTGTAGGTAATATAATATTAAATAAATAAAAGGCCACTTAAGTGTGTATCATGAAACTCTACTGTCTTTAAGAACACTTAAGTACACATTTAAAAAGTGCACAATTAGAGGTTTTAAAGTACAAATCGTCGTTTTAATCTTTTGTTGTGTTTTAAAGTACACTTATGTTACGTACTAAAGCACATGTAAAGTACTTAGTAGTGTGCTGAGTAAAGTAACATCTTCATTAAAAATGTGATGAAAGTATATTGTAGTTTACCATAAATGCTTGTCACTACATTTGGCAGTACACTATTTTAAACCACACAATTAAAGTGATTATGAAATAATATATGAAAATATCAATTACATATGAAAGTGTACTTAAGTCCTGTTAAAGTGGCTCAAAACAGCATACTGAAGTTACACTCAAACTGAAAAAAATTATATTATACAGTGTGATATTTTTAATAGATTTGTATAAATTGAAACTATCATACATTATTATTTATTTGCATAATTATTTATTTATTACAAAGTTTTAAAGTATATTAAGTATTCGTATTTCTTTTTTTACAAGGGTTTAAGCGTTTTCTCATTTGTTTGTGACAATTTAATATCAATATTTGTCTTTTAGTTCGACAGTTTATGCAGTATGTAAAGATTTTCAGTAAATGGTATTTAAAATAGCACACAAAAACACACACACACACACACACACAGACACACACACACCTGAGCTCTTGCTGAGCAGCTGTAGTGTCCAATGTATCTTCTAGTTCAGTCCTCAACGCTTCTAACTCCTCTCCCAGATCTCTCCTCTGTTTCTCAGCTCTCTCCCTCATTCCTTTTTCATTGTCCACCTCCTCTTTGAGCTCAGAGACCTGAGACATGGCCTCTCTCAGGGCTCTCTGAGCCTCTGCACGACGTGCCCCCTCTTCTTCCAGCCTGAGGGAGAGTAAATGTAAGAGATGTCATAGTTAAGGAGTATTACTTCTTAAAGTGGCTGTGCTACAAGGAATCGCTCTAAGATAGACTTATGTCTGTGCAAGTACCGTGTCTGTAGTGTGGTGATCTCTTTCTCTCTCTGGCTCAGGCTGCCTCTCAGCTCAGTGACGAGTAAGCTCAGGTCAGACAGCTGCTCTTGGGCCTCCACTGCCTCTCCTTCCATCCGCCTCTTCCACTTCTCCTGTTCCAGACGGCCCTGCTCTTCCCTCTTCAGACGCTCTGAGGGAAAGGGAAAGACATTTCTGTACCTGTTTGTGTTTTTATAAAAGAATAGTCCACCCCAAAATAAAAAAAAAAAAGTTATTTATTTACCATTATGATATTCCAACCCCAACAATCCCAGTAACAGGAAGACAAAAGGAAATGTTTTAAAGAATCTTGATGCTGTCCTTTTGCATACTACGGTGTTTATATTGAGCATGTAAGACGAGGTTCAAAAAGGTTCGCCATAAAAGCAGTTCATGTGATTTGTTTTTTGTTCTCCACTATATATATATATATATATATATAAAATGATCCCAAAGTGATGTAAATAATGAATTCCATAATTGTGTTTCTGCCAAATGTAATAAATGCAGTCTTGAAATCTCCAAAACAAAGAGCAAATTAGATCTAATGAATCATCAACAAAGTATTTAAAAGCATAATTAACACAAGGACTGTTACCTTCTAAATCAGCGATGACAGCTTCCTGTTTGTTTTTCAGCTTGTTAAGACTCTTCACCTTCTCCTCTTCTTCTGTGAGTTGATCTGCCACTTCGTTCAGTCTCTCTTCCAGATGTTTTTTCTCCTGAGAATGGGAAAGACAAATTCTTGAACCGCTGTACCATTCTAGCTTCATTCAAACAACAGTCCTCTTCTCTTTACCTACCTTGCTTAATCTGTCTCTCTGCTCTCCCACAGTCAGCGTCTCGGCCTCCAGACTCTTCACTTTGCTCTCCAGGGTGACTTTCTCCAGCTGGAGGCGCTGACGTGTACCCTCTTCCTCCTCGAGCTGTTCCTCCAGATCCTGAGAGAAAGAGACGGTGATGTTGACAGAATAGTGGACATCAGACGCAGCCAGAAACACCCATCCTCCTCACCTGCACATGTTGCTGCATTCGCTTCTTCTCATTGGTCAGCTGAAGGGCCCTCTCCTCTTCCTCCTCCAATCGGCTCTCAAGCTCCCCCAAGACATCTTCAAGCTCCTGTTTGCGACTGGCCAGCCGCGCTCTCATTTCCTCTGCCTCTGCGAATAACTCGGCCTCCGCCTGCAGCTGGTCAGTCAGCACTGACTTCTCCTCCATCAGCTTTCAAAGAGGACATCAAGATGAATGTGGAAATCAAACAAATAAACACTTTCTTGTTTTGGATTCCTAATATGCTCAACAAAAATGAGTGAAACAAGGAAATAAAGTTACCTGTTGGTTTTTTCTGTCCAGTTCAGAGAAGTCATGCTCTAATTTACTCAGATTGTCTTTGGCTTTCTGAAGCTGTGCTTCCCGAGCTTGAATCTCTTCATCCTGGCGGGTCACCTGCAGCAAGGGCTTCACCTGGATAAGAGGTCAAAGGTCACAAAGCAAATAAACACAAAAAGACACCCATTCCAAATCTCATTTTCCAAAATGTGGAAATCTGCAAGGGTTAAGTGATATACTTTATTCAGCAAATATCAATAAATGTTGATACTTTTTATACTTTATTTTATAATAATTAATATTATGTTATTTTTCCCCTGTATTTTTATAGTAATGATAATTATTTAATAATAATCATTTGTTAATTGTTACAAAAAAATACATCAAATAAACAATGTTATTTTAAACTTTCAATTTATCAAAGAATCATGAAAAAAAGTATCACAGTTTCCACAGAAATATTAAACAAAACAATCATCTTCAAGTGTGATAATATGACATGTTTCTTGCGCATAAAATCAGTATATTAAAATGATTTCTAATAGATCATGATAGTGTAGACAGAAGTAATAGCTGCTGAAAATTTGCTTTCATATCAGCTTTAATCCCAAAATAAATTGCACTTTGAAATATATAGTAAATAGAAAACAGTTACTTTAAATTATAATAATATTTCACACTATGACAGTTTTTACTGTGTTTGATCAAATGAATGCAGCCTTGGACTTGCATCAAAAACCTTAAAAAATGTCAAACCTTTGAATTTGTAAGTATGCAGTAAAAGAGTATATTACTACTTCATTTAACAAAAAATTATATACTATTTGTGTTTGCATGTTAGCCTTAACTACATTTGAACTAAATGCATTACCTTAAAGTTCAATTAACCCTACTTAATTTTTTATATAAAATGATTATGTAGTGAGGTGTGTTACCTTGGTGAAGAGTCTCCACCACTGCCAGTTTCTGAGCTTCAGGTACGCAGCACAGTTCCTCTGCATCACACGCAGAGCGCTGAGCTGCTGCTGTTTCTTATGGAAAGCCCTGAAAGAACAGGTCAGTTAATGTGCATACATACACACACACACACACACACACACACACACTCACACACACAGATGATTACCTCCTGGCAAGATATCCACGGGCCACGCTCTGGAAGTGGATGATAGTGTCAGTGATCTTCAAGTCTCGTTCTTCCTCCAGATGAGCCAAAACTCCAGCCCGGAAGAACACCTTACTCTGTCCCACCCGGAAAAGGTTCTTGTCCAGCTCCAAAGCACTGATCTGTAAGTCAAGTAACAACACATAATCAACAACCTGTACTGACTAAACTCCAGAATACCAATCAGAGTTCTGAATAAAACACTTAAACACCACTCATCCTAAAGCATGTGTGCTGTTCACGTTTATTGATCAGAAACACTTGTGTATAATATCCTCTATCAAATCAATGTTGTGAACTCAATAGGTTTAAGTTTAAATAGAATCACTTACCATTAGCTCACACGCCTGTTTGCCATCCATAAAGGTTCGAGGAATAGCATTTGGAGTTAAGATCTCATACCTGAGACAGAAGACAATATAAGATTTTTTATTTATGCAAGCTATACCTATATACACACACGTTTTGTCTGATTTAGCTCACTTCTGTTTACAGGTTTTTCCTTAAAATATGGTTAGGTAGAATACACACACCTCTGTCTGAACTCCTGGAATGGGATGCGGTTCGGGAAGCCCTGTCTGCAGATCCTGATTCCCTCCAGCACCCCATTACACCTTAACTGATCCAGAACCAAATGAGGACTCAACTTCCCTGCCTGTGACAATTTCAAGAACAAAAAATTAGGGATGCTACGATATTAAATGATTAAAAGTTTACAGTGTAAATAAATCAAAAATAAACCACTAAAGATTGAATTAAAATATATATTTGAAATGTTGCACAATGTAAAATGAGATTTGCTTTTACAATGACAGCAATGGCAGAGTGTCAGATGACAGCAAATATAATCAAAATGAGCATGCATAACATTTAGTTTTAAAGCAAAAAAGTTTTTTTTCCTCCTGCTGTACATATGTTAGACCCCTAACTATATGTGTAACTCTCAAAAAGAACTTTAAAAAATGTAAATGTTAAGATGCTAAAGGGTTAGTTTACCCAAATATTTAAATTATGTCATTAATGACTCACCCTCATGTCGTTCCAAACCCATGAGACCTCCATTCATCTTCGGAACTCAGTTTAAGATATTTTAGATTTAGTCCGAGAGCTCTCAGTCCCTCCATTGAAACTGTGTGTACGGTATACTGTCCATGTCCAGAAAGGTAAGAAAAACATCATCAAAGTAGTCCATGTGACATCAGAGGGTCAGCTAGAATTTTTTGAAGCATCGAAAATACATTTTGGTCTAAAAATAGCAAAAACTACAACTTTATTCAGCATTGTCTTCTCTTCAGTGTCTGTTGTGAGAGAGAGTTCAAAACAAAGCAGTTTGTGATATCCAGTTTGCGAACGAATCACTCGATGTAACTGGATCTTTTTGAACCTGTTCACCAAATCAAACTGAATCGTTTTAAACGGTTTGTAACGATATCAACCTTCATATTCATCCGGAAGAAGGAGGCGGGAACCGGCGGACAATCAAAAACATTTTAATAACAAAATAAACACAAAAACAGCGCACCAGCCCCTCACGGACGACTGGTGCGCGCAAATAAAACCCAAAACACAACTAAAAGCCCAGGCCTGGTCCTCTCTCGTCCTTCACTGTCGTCGCTCCAGTTTTATATCCTTCCATCTCCTCCATGGGCCTTGAGACCGGTGGGTCGAACAGGTGTAGTTCATCTCCAATCACTCCACCGGCCTCGCTCCCATGTCCCTCGGCCCCACCCCCCTCGTCACATACCCCTACGCCCCTCGCAGGCCGGGGGGTACTCCCGAGACTGCGCTCTACTCCCCCCCCCCCCCCCCCTCCCTCCGGGGGGGCCGCTCACGGGGACCTGCGGGAACCTGGGGGTAGGACAGACGAGGCGAGAGAAAAGGAGATGGAAGGAGGAGCGACAGAGACGAGAGAGGGGAGAGAGAAAAAAAAAATAAAAATTCCGGTTCCCAGACGCACCGCTGCTCGGCCCTCCACCAGCTGGGCGATCTCCTCCGCGGTGCCTGGCGGTGGCACTGGACGGCCCTCGGCGGACGGCACGACACTCCTCCGCCGCCCGGTGGACGGCAATGGCTTCTCCGGTTTTGGGCAGCCGGCAGGAGTCCCCCGTTCCCTGCTCCTCCCCGTTCCGGCGGATGGCAGCAGGCTCCGGCCACCTGGCGAACGGCGCCGACTCCTCCGCTCCCTCACGGACGGCAGCCATCTCTCCACATCGTGGGCGGCCGGTAGCGAGCTTGCCCGTCCCCGGCAACTCGCTCCAGCCCACCGCCTCGAGCGTCCATGGCGGCACACTCCTCGCCAGCTCGATGGCACCGCGGATTCACCACAGCGGCGAGGGATCTTCAGCAGCGCGTCCCTCCTTCTCCCGGGTTTCGGCACCACTGTAACGATATCAACCTTCATATTCATCCGGAAGAAGGAGGCGGGAACCGGCGGACAATCAAAAACATTTTAATAACAAAATAAACACAAAAACAGCGCACCAGCCCCTCACGGACGACTGGTGCGCGCAAATAAAACCCAAAACACAACTAAAAGCCCAGGCCTGGTCCTCTCTCGTCCTTCACTGTCGTCGCTCCAGTTTTATATCCTTCCATCTCCTCCGTGGGCCTCGAGACCGGTGGGTCGAACAGGTGTAGTTCATCTCCAATCACTCCCCCGGCCTCGCTCCCATGTCCCTCGGCCCCGCCCCACTCGTCACACGGTTCATGTGTCCAATACGCATTAAGCACAGAATCAGTTCAGAATCAATCACCAAAAGAATCAGTTCGGTTCAGACGCTCTGTGTGTCGGTCTGCTTCACGCTGAATCACACATGCGCAGTTATTATCAGTTCCTCGGTTCTCGAATTGGATGCGTCCAACAGAAATGGTTCTTGACTGGAGAACGAGTCCATCTTTCGTTTGTTATCTGGCTCGGCTCGGTGTTCATCTTCAGTTCTCTCTTCACAGCAGTTCAGTCAGTGTACTGTTTGAGTACATGAATTACTCCGGGATATTGGTTTGTTTGAACTCAGACGGAGTGTCAGCCACATTAAAAAAGTTAACAGCTTAAGTCATTTGTGAATTAATGCGTATTGGAGACACGAACCGTTTAAAACGATTCAGTTCGATTTGGTGAACTGGTTCAAGAAGATCCGGTTACATCGAATGATTTGTTCGCGAACCGGATATCACTACACTGCAGTGTTTTGAACTCTCACAACAGACACGGAAGAGAAGACATTGCTGAATAAAGTCGTAGTTTTTGCTATTTTTGGACCAAAATGTATTTGTAGTTCTTCAACAAATTCTAACTGACCCTCTGATGTCACATGGACTACTTTGAAGATGTTTTTCTTACCTTTCTGGACATGGACAGTAGGGCTGTCACTTTTAGTTCGAAAATCGATTGCACAATCGATCGGACCAACCAAAAAAAGTTTCGAAAATGAAAATAGGGAATTTTAACCAAATATGTACACTATTAATTTTTTAAAATAATTAAACAATTAAAAAATATAGATGTAACAAAACTCAAAAACAAGCAGAAAAAGAAAATAAAGAATTCCGAAAGTGCAGTATGCGTTGCGAAAGCTAGACAGAAAATACCAGCAATTTTACACGCCTGTAAGACCCAGTGACGTTGAAAGCGACCTCTTATGATGCGTTCATACCAAACGCGAATAGAGCGTCTGGCGCGAATGATTTCAATGTTAAGTCAATGTAAAGACGCGTTTACGTGCGTCTGAAGGTCTCGCGGCACGGTAGACGCGAATTCGCCTCATTCGCGCATCTAGTTACAGGAGATTCTGTGTTAAGAAAAGGACCATTGCAATTTGACAGCGATACCCCCGCCTTGCGCAGCTGTACCTGAGTGTCCCTGGGACATCAGTGCGGTCGGAGCGTGTCTTCTCAACAGCTGGACATATAGTGAATAAAAAACGCTCTGCTCTGGACCCCGAAAATGTTGATCGACTTGTTTTCCTGTCCAATAAATTTGTAATGGCCCTAGCCTTTAATTATGCCTGCCTAGTGCCGCCTAGCCTAAGTGTCGGTTACGTTCAATAAAAATAATAATTTGGATTTTACAATCGATTCTATGAACACTTATGTCTTAAAAATCGAAAATGATTTTTTCACAAAAGTGACAGCCCTAATGGACAGGAGACCGTACACACAGTTTCAATGGAGGGACAGAAAGCTCTCGGACTAAATCTAAAATATCTTAAACTGTGTTCCGAAGATGAACGGAGATCTCACTTGTTTGGAACATGAGGGTGAGTCATTAATAATATAATTTTAATATTTGGGTGAACTAACCCTTTAAGCTCTTATATTTCAATATTTGGGTGAACTAACCCTTTAAGCTCTTATATTTTAATATTTGGGTGAACTAACCCTTTAAGTTAAAGTAAAGAGAAGTCCCATGGCAACTTTTCAATTTCTATTAAGATTCTTTAATTTTTTTTTGCCTTTTTTTTACCTTTTTCTCATGGTTAGGGATGATGCAGCGCAGGAAGTTGGGGTTGGTGTTGCGGAGAGTGGCCATCAGTTTAGTGAGAGACTCTTTATAGAGCTGTCCCACCGTCCGAAACATGCCCTTCTTTGTCTTGAACCTGCCGGCCCCAAAACTCACCGGTCCACTGCTCTCACCAGATGACACCTGATCCAGACCCACAATCCTCTCCACTGACAAGCACAAAACAGAGATGTTAACATATAAAATGGACATGTGTATGGCATGTTCAGACAGCACTATGACTCTATATTAGAGCTATTAAAACATACAAGAACCAGAAATATTTTTTTTCTGTTTTGGTAAAAGTCTTAGTATGAATGTGTTGTTCTGTGTGTTGTCTTTACATTTCTCCAAACAGAAAAAAATATATTTCTGTATTTAAAGAACATTAAGAATGCTTTATGAAGAATAAACTAGAGACAAGCAGATCACATCCATCTAATGTTAAACTCAACTAAACTAACTAGAACAAGCTCTATAGCAACCCATGGAAAACAAACAATGCTTTCTACTAAACTACAGTGCAAAACAGCAACCCACACATCACATCACAATCTGTTGCTATGATCGAGAGATGAAAGAAAGAGTAGAATGTTAATCAACAGTTAGATGAACTGATGAAGAGATTAAAAAGGAAGAGCAGAAAAACCTACTGCTGTCAGTGCCATTGGTTTGCAGTGTGGCATAAGAGTCAAAAAAGTACACGCGAGGAAGAGTTTGAATATCTGAGGAGAGGAGAGGAGAGGAAAGAAGAGGAGAAGAGGAGGAGAGGAGAGGAGAGAAGACAAGAAGAGAGGAGAGGAGAGAAGTAGAGAGGAGAGGAGAAGAGAAGAAGAGAGGAGAGGAGAGGAGAAGAGGAGGAGAGGGGAGAAGAGAAGAGAAGAAGAGGAGAGAAGAAGAGAGGAGAAGATTAGAGAAGTAGAGAGGAGAGGAGAGGAGGAGAGGAGAGGGGAGAAGAGAAGAAGAGGAGAGAAGAGAAGAAGAGGAGAAGATTAGAGAAGTAGAGAGGAGAGGAGAGGAGAGGAGAGGAGAGGAGAGGAGAGGAGAGGAGAGGAGAGGAGGAGAGGAGAGGAGAGGGGAGAAGAGAAGAAGAGAAGAGAAGAGAAGAAAAGAGGAGAGGAGAAAAGAGGAGAGGAGAAGAGGAGGAGAGGAGAGGAGGAGAGGGGAGAAGAGAAGAGAAGAAGAGGAGAGAAGAAGAGAGGAGAGGATTAGAGAAGTAGAGAGGAGAGGAGAGGAGGAGAGGAGAGGGGAGAAGAAAAGAGAAAGCTAAGCGTTAGTCTATTGTAGATTACAATATTAAATATTAGTAATAGAGTGAAAAATTAATTATTAATACTGCATTATCAAACATTTATTAAAAACACAATTTTTAATAATATAGTATAATTACACTATAACAAGATCAACTTAAAATAAAGTGTAACCTTACCAGTTTGTAATTGTATCAAGCGATTATTCTATTTATTTAATGTTATTGTTAATATTAATAATAATAACAATTATATTTATTTAAACAAACTAATTATTATTATTATAGTAGTAGTAGTAGTTTTCTTGCTTCTGAATGTAAAATCTTGGGAAATAATAATTAATATTATTATTATTATTTATTTTATTTATTTATTTCCTTCTGACATTTATGGAAATTAATAATAATACCAACAACAACACTAATATTATTTGTTTACTTTTGTATTTCTGCTTTAAATAAGCAAATAAAAAAAAATTAATAACCATTTATTAATAACTAATGCTAATAAATATCAGCATTTTGTTTGTACTAAAAACTTTAAGGCTGTGATTAAGCCGCTTTAAGGTTTGTATTGTTTGTACCAGTTTGTTATTGTATGAAGCAATTCATTGATTGTTGGTGGTGTTGTAGATATTAATTATAATAATAATAATAATAATAATAATAATAATAATAATAATATATTTATTTATTCAAATTTATTTATTTATTTAGTTATTTATCCTTAATAATTATTTTATTTTATTTTATTTTACTCACCCTCCCTCCACAGCTCAGAGATGAAGGGATCAGATGACTGATGCAGGAGAGATGCAACATTATCATTCAATGGATCCATGTTCTTTATCAGCCACTCATCTGCCTTATAGTCCACCTGGCAGAATAAGAAAGTATTATGACTGCACGTTGACTAGAAAACCAAGAAATGGAGACTACACCATAGTAAAAAAAATTCATCTGACCTTGCCAGCATAGTGTATAATGGAGAAGTCGGCCTCTTCTTTAAGCTGCCGCGGCCGCATGAACTTTGAGTGTGATCCCTGCTCAGCTGACAGCTTGTCCACAAATGAGCGATCAGTCGCCCTCGGAAACCAACACTCCTCATCCAACAGTGCCAGGACGCCAGGAGGATGAGCCTGTGGAGCAAACCAGTCAGAAACACTTTAAAGACACCGCATGTCAAATCAGGTGGTTCTACCTGATGTGAATTAAGATGTACACACAAACGCACACACTGACCGGTCTCTCGATGAGGTCGATACAGGGCTGAAGATCCAGACCGAAGTCGATGAAGTTCCACTCGATGCCCTCTCGCTGGTACTCCTCTTGCTCCAGTACAAACATGGTGTGATTGAACAGCTGCTGTAGCTTCTCGTTAGTGTAATTGATACATAACTGCTCGAATGAGTTCAGCTGTTCAGAGAGAGAGGCAGAGAGAGATTAATATTTATCAGCTGAGTAATAAACAAGCATTAAGACTCTCAGAGCTCGCTCACCTGGAAGATCTCAAATCCAGCGATGTCCAGGATCCCGATGAACGAGGCGCCCTGACGCTGTCTGCGGTCCAGCGCTCTGTTGATCCGGTGCACCAGCCAGCGGAACAGACGCTCATATGTGGCCTTCGCCAAAGCTTCCACTGCGAAATCAGCCTTAACGTGCACAGACATAAACAAAAACGTTTCTATTGTACAGCACCTTTCACGATCCTTCAGAAATCATTCTAATATGCTGGTTTGCTTCAAGAAACATTTTTAATCATAATCAATGTTTTAAATGGTTTTGCTGCTTAATATATGTATGGAAACTGTGATAAAAAAAATTTTCAGGGATCTCTGATGAATAGTATTTTCTGTTCATGCAAAGAAAAAAACCAAAACATTTCATTCATTCAGGGATACAGTTAATGGCTCTCTCTCTATAAATGGGCTACTGAATCATTGCTTCATACGATTTGTTCAAAACATGGATTCATTTAGAATCAGAGATGCACGACTGCTGTGGCTGCTGTGGCTTTATAGATAATATTTTCGTTGACAAAATTGAACAAAACGCACAACATTGTGTTTCAATTTTGCACAATATTAACTTCTTATTTACCGAACTGTTGTATAAAATCACATTTGCGCACATGTTCTTTGTGTAATAAACAGTATTCTTGTGATTGCTCTCGCTGCTGGTGTGAAATCGCTTATCATATGATATAAATATGAGACAAAAACTCATACAAATGATTTTTTGCCCCAGTATCTTGAATTTTTAGGGCATGACTGAATTTATGTAGTTGTTGTCCTGCATCACATTCGTCAACAGTCCACTGTATGAAATGTAAGATGACATACAGGCCACCATGCTAACTGCGTTAAAATATTTTAATCGCGTCATTTTTGCATAACTAATTAACTGAGTTAAACATCTCTTACACCTACCGTAGGTTAACTGTGCATTAAATGTGCTGAAGTAACACTGCAGTGTAATAAAAACGGTTCCTTTCTATGTATTTGTAGTTGAAATCTTCATGAAGCCACACAAACACTCACCTGCTGCTTGGTCTGGGCTTTCTGCACGTACTCGCGGCCCACTTTGATGCGTGGAGTGAGAATTGCTCGGCTGAACTCCAGGACACTGATGCCCAACAGGTGGCAGAGTTTCTGCGCTGCTGTGTCGTCCGGCATCGAGGCCTGATCTGTGTTCTTCTCTTTCTGAAACGTGATGTTCCCAAACTGCAGCACTGCAGAGATCACCTTTAACATAGCTGAAAAAAGACAGAGACGGAGCAGGATGGAAAATCAGTTCCTTTTGTTCAGTGGTCAAGTATGTGGTATATGTTTTCTTCTCCATCTATTTGAGAACCTCCTCTCTTACATGTGGATTCTTCCGGGGTGAAACCCATGATAGTCACTGAGTCCATTGTCTGCGTAAAGTTTTCTGAATCACTCTGACCTGGAACAGGAAGTGACCCCCCACAGATAAAGCGGTACTGATCCGCACTGCCCAGCAGAAGCTCCTCTACAGAGAGAGTGAAGAAATAATAACAGTGACAATGTTTCAATGAAAGAGAATGAAAACCTTTATATTGTGAAGCTGTGTTATGTGTGTGTTTGTGATCTACTGACTTCTCATGGCCTCAGAAGCTCCAGAGAGGAGCTGGTAGAAGATATGGAAGGTTCGCTCTTCTTTAGCCTGACGAATGGCTCGGGACTTCTCCAGCAAATCTGATACACGTGTGGGTTAAAGAAAAATGCACCAATAGAAACCTTGTTTATATATTCTACATACATTCTAGGCTATCATTAACTGAATGAAGAAAATCAGCCCAAATTTCAGAATATCATTGCATAACATAACAAAATATAAAGCAGTATCTGCAAACAAAGATTCTATAACTTTACTTTTCAGAGAAATTTAGTTTCAATTGTTGACTGGTGATTTTTAGTAGATGTATAAAGGATACAGGTCTCAATATTAGCACCAACAATATATCCAGCAACATCAAAATTGATTCTGATGAATTTGCCCTAAAACAAATATAAAAGCATGTTAGAACCGATCAAAACATCAAGTTTAATATCTCAGTTCAAGTGATGATGGTTGGATGTGCCATGGCAGGGCTTACAAATCTGGAAGAGTTGTCATTTTTGACGGTTTTGGCATTGCCGAAGGCTTCAAGAATGGGGTTTGCTTGCAGTAGCTGTCTCTCCAGTTCCCCCTAGACACAGGACAGAAAGAACAGCATGTCAGTGCAGGAATATTACCAAAACCACAGAAAAAAAGCTCAAAGGAAACCTCTGAATGCAGAGACCCCACAGTATCAGCACCAACATCAGCATCAGCATCAGCATATAACTGCAGCCAAACAACTCTCACACAAACACACATACATGTTTACTTCACTAAATGGAGACTTGGCACAGAATTATATTATTTTTGAATAAAGCAAATTATAATTACTATAGACTCCAAACATTAACTCAGTGATTATAAAGATGAAGGGTGTTCCCCCACAAAAAAAGGAGTGCAGATATATTGTAAGGTGACGTGATCTTAAGTCTTGTTTGTCAATTTCACAAAAAAAAAAAACATCACTGTATGATAATGCACAAAAAATATTTTTTTATTTAAAAATAAAATATTTACATATTTCTATGCAAATTAGGTCTATAAATAAAAAAGTTAAGGTATTATTTATTATTTAGGTATAAAGAAAATAAAAGATCAATCTAGGCATTTTTGACATTTGACGTTTAATCCAAATGTTTAATTCAACAATGTAATTTGATTTTATTATTATTATTATTACAAAAAGTGATAAAAAGTCAGAGGACAAAATTGCATAAAACATGTTTCATGAATACAAATTAAATAAATAAATAAATACATATAAATCAGGTAAAACAAAATTTAAAAACCACTGCCCTAAACCAAACCCTAAAAGAAAATTGTGGACAATAAAAAGGAAATTTAAAAAAAATACAAAAGGTTGTCCTAAATTAAAGCTAGGTCTAAAACACACACACACACACAGTTGAAAGTGCAAACTCATAAAACTGCAGCTCAGCCACAGCCTTCAGATGAAAACAATACAACAACAAAAAATATGTACAAGCTAGATAATCTGTTTTGGCTCTGAGGTTTTGCTCTTACCCTCAAAGAACAGTATGCTCTATGCTCTCAAAAATAAACCATTGCAAAGCTTTACAGTAATATGCATACAGCGCCCCCTGTAGGCCCCTAGTGGAAGTATTAGAGCACCCATACTCACATACTGCATAGTCTGTTAGAGTCCACAAAATAAGAGAGAGATGTGGTGGTTGAACAAGTGAACAGGACAAACAGGGGACAAAAAATATAACATACTGGTGAGCAAAAAACATAAAAACATGGTTAACAAAACAAAACAAATAAATCCACAAATTATGAGGTTAAAGTGGCAGGACATGAATTAGAATGTCTGTAGTCTGAACTCTTTCCTGTTAGCCGGATGTGTCAGTCAAGAAGAGAAAAGCCCCCACTCACCCTGTTCACAGCACTACTGCCACGACCCAGAGAGCGCGTCCCATCCATCTTCAGCACAGAGCAGAGGACAAAGAGAAAGAGAAAAGAAGAGCAGAGCAGAAAGAAACAGCAGGACCCAGGAAAGAGAGGAGACGGGGAGAGAAAAGCAACCAAGAAGAGCCAAAATCCACATATTAGAGAAAAGCTGCATATAGCCCATAGATACACCAGCAGTTACAGCTTTATAATTCAAGAGTTATAATTCAATAACGATAAACTGAGGCAAGAGTGAAAGCTTTAGACCAAGAGTTCCAGCTGACATTATAAACAATATTTCAAATAACTCGTTATTTTTATTTTACCGATTATATATATAAATTTAGATTTCCATAAAATAGTATCATTTTAATTATATTATCTGCCATTTTTTTGGTTATCAGCAACAGCAGAACAAATTATCATTCCTTATTGGCCAGAATTTTACTAATACACAAAACTTAACATTTAATGCAAAATATGTTTTTTGCAGATTCAATATAAAATGTCGAAAAAATATAACCAACAGCATTTTTATTGATGAATGTATTGGCAAGGCAAGTACAAACACTGGATCTGCAGAAGAATCGCAAGGTAAGCATGTGCTGACTTGTTAGAAAAGCAGAAAGTAGAAATAGCTGCCTTTTCTCTCCCTTATAAGTCCCCATGTTTACCTGTAGGGCGCTGTCTTTGGGACGACCCAGAGTTCCAGACTTGTGTGAGGACGCAACATGTGCCAGATACTGAATCACTTTTTTTGTGTTCTCCGTCTTTCCTGCACCAGATTCCCCTCTAAACACACACACACACACACACGTATATAAACACTACAAATAAACCACCTTCTGCTGTGAAATAGGTATAGTCTATTTTCAGTGTTATTCAAACAGATACTAGCAGATGGCTTAGATTTTAACAAGATACAAAACACATATGCTGAAATAAAATTAGCAACACACGCCATAATGATGGAAAAAACATGTTTCGATTGTCTGTCTACATGAAATGTATATGCATTATACCAGGGTTGAGAGAACAAACAGAGCAAAATCTTCTGGTAACTTACTGTTTTTACAGCCAATAGGCTTCTGATGGATCAAATAGCTACATTTCTCCCTTATGCTGTAAAACTGTCTAACTTCTCCACCTTAAATGTTCAGTTAAGTGTTGACTGATTTCTAATCATTAGAAATCATTTGTTTTAATGGTCTGAAAAAGCATGTTTTCTGTACTTTCTGCTGAAATATGTAGTCGAAGCCAAACATGCAGCTGGTTGAAACTCACGTGCACAGGATGGACTGATCTTCTCTGTCTGTGTGAGGAAAACAACACACATTATCATAACAAATCAACAATTACAGTGACTTTGAATTATGTGAATTGTGTAACTGAATATGAAAAATGTTTTATATGACAGAAGAAACATGAACCTATGCTCAGAAATAATAACTTAATTATAAGGATTCTAAGGCAGTACACTGAATGTTACTCTACATGAAACACAAATATAATAATATTGGGAGCATCTACTTTTGATTTTGAAGACTGGTTCATTAATTCATTAACAAATTAAATGAATAATTCATATTTATAAATTGTCCTCCAGTTGTATTTTCTGTATATTTTCTCTCAAAGTGTTTAAAAAGATTAGACAGTAAATCTTTCTGTCAGTTAAACAGTTAAAATAACATTATGTCATTTAAAAGAAATGAGTTAAGACACATGGCATAATTGCCATGGCTCTTTTTTCACTTCAACACACACACACACACACACACAAACACACACACACACACACACACACACACAAACACCGGTCAGGCCAGTTTATTAAACACAGACACTCCCTGAAAAGCAGGAAACAGGGTGAAAATGCTGAATCTCAGTGTCTCAGTCATGCCTGTGGTTTCACACTGTTAGTACTAAGTATGTGAAAGAATTCAATCGTCATGCAGCAACATGTAACTGGCTCTTCTGTCTAAATACTGCGATGCAGAGGTGTATGAATAAATTCACATCAACTGAAGCAGGTTAGCAGGTTGCCATGGTACCTTGCAGCATGCTCCTGTAGGCCGCCTCCGATATGGCATAGATATGTGGAGGCATCTCGTGGCGTTTCTTCCCACGATACATCTCTATGATGGAATCTGTATAGACGGGCAGGTTCTTATAGGGGTTGATCACCACACAAAACAGGCCGGAGTATGTCTGTCGGGCGTCACACACAAACACAAGAATTCAGACAGATGGAAACAATGATGTTGAATAATGGATGTAGAATCTATTTTTGGCAGAGCTGCCCAGACAGACCACCCACAGACCACCTGATGGACACCGCACACAACACTAGCACTAACAGTACTTGCAAAAATCAGAAGCTGAGATCTGATTGGCTGCCTTCAGCCAGCTTGCTGAAGTCAGAGTGCTCAGGTTTTTATCAGTCTAAAACACATTTGGAGAGTGGGCTGGTACAATAAGCCATTTTAAGGAAGAATTACGAGCTTATGAGCTTTAGGTTTGATGCGCGGGTTGCCAAATTTATCCAGAAATGTTTGATTATAAATCAATGTTACAATTGTTATTATTATTATTAAATTAAATACTACAAAAAATGGTTGTACAATTTACGAAAAAATTAGCGATTATAAATTAATGTGATGATTTTTATTATTACTAAATTAAATATTAAACAAAATATGAATTATTATATTACTTTTTTTAAAAGGATCTCGGTGCAAAATTAAAAATAGTTTAAATAATAATAATACATTTGTTTTACAGTACAACTGTAAAATGACAATAATAATATTTGTGTCTTAATTTTCTTATTTAAGCTTTGATTAATCGTTTATTCTGGTGGAAAATCAAAGGGTTACTAGCGAACATATTTATTTAAATAAATTAATTTTGATAATCAAACAAGGCCACATCATGATTTCAATTTTATTTTGATTAACTGTTCAGCCCTAGTGTTTTTGAGGCACTTAGTCGCAAGTAAATTAAATATTCATAAGCAGAACTTATTTTTGCAGTTATGTTACTATTAATAATAATAATAATACATTTAACATATTACTTTAGTCAATTTTAATAAAACATCATATCATTTTAGAAATAACATTTGACATAAAAAAAAAAACTTAATCAACTATTTAATAATTTTTATGTATTAATTGTACGTTATATACTTCTATTTAACAAAAACAGCATGTCAAACTGCTCTTGCTCATCCAAGCATGGAAAATTTTATGCAAATCCTCAGAGTTTATACACATATTGATTATTTCCATTTCATTTTAAGTGCAATTTTCCAAACCTTACAAAATAGTTGGATATAAACCCAGCAACATTTTTTGGGTGAAGTGGACCAGACGTCATGCTTATAGTCAAAAGAGGCATGCTTGCCACTGTACACAATGATCAGAAATATATATATCAACATGATTTTATGCACTCATTTAAATTTGATTACTGTACCATGAAGTCAACACTGGGCTCAAGTGACTCTTTTGACAGATTTGTTATGAAGAAGGGCCCTTGATCTTATGTGTGCATGAGTGCATCTGTGCATGAGTGTTTGTACTTTCTTGGCTGCGTTCAGCATGAAACCTGAGCAGAAATTTGAACTGTGAACCTGTGATGAACAAACACGCGTGTGTATCTGTGTGTGTGTGTGTGTGTGTAACACTATCCTTCTTGCTTACTCACACATGCCCACACACACTCATCTGATGGCAGGGCACAGTGGCAGGCATGTGTCAGGATTGAATGCTTGCTAAACACACGTGAGGAACAATTCTGACTAAAGGGAAACACTCACATATATGAGTCCTGAATAGTATCTCTCTCGTAGGTTGTTTAAGACAGAGGCCTCATTGAGGCACGTGAGATCGGCCATATCTTCAACTTTACTGAATCGAGGTGGGTTCATCCGCTGGAGCTCCTCCCTCGAAAGCTTCAGCTTCTTCCCACTCTCTGTAAGCTCCACCTCCACCTCGTCGCCTCGCTCCTCGCGTATGCTTGCAGACTGACCAAAGGAAACACAGGCAGAAAAATAAAAGATGAGAGACTACGTAAAATGTGCTCTTTGTAAAACGTTTTTTATGGAACGTGCTATCAACACATTTGCAGCTGATGTGTCACTGTCCTTTATTAAAGTCATGATCACTGTCAAATGTCCTCTGATCATATTTCACTCCAACAAATAACGAGCAACATTTTTTAATGACAAGTAAGCACATTTATGACTCGGTTGGTACTATAATGCATTAAATAATTAAATAAAAATTCAGTATCGCATAAAATAAATAAAGTACAACGTGATACTATAATATTTATTTACAAATGTTATCTAAATGTAAATAATATATTAATATATACTTTTTTAGCGTTTAGAAAAATGTTACGTCGATGCAAAAAACAAATATATATGTTTTTTAAAGTTTGCACATATATACATATATAAAATAAAAGTATGTATTTAAAATAAAATTAAAAAAAATATTTAAATAATGTATGTGTGTGTACTGTGTATATTTATTCTGCATTTATAAAGACACACACATATGGCATATATTTTGAAAATATTTACATGTACATAATAAATATACACAGTACACACACATATTATGTAAAAAAAAAACTTTATTTTGGATGTGACTAATCACGTATTTATATATATATATATATATATATATATATATATATATAAATTATATAGAATTACATTATTTTCATGACAAGTAAACACATTTGCAACAAAAACTTAATATATTTAGTATAAAACATAAAACTAAAACTATATAAAACACACTATTATGTTTTCATATTAGTCTTTTTTTAGATCAGTTAGAGAGATTATTATATTATTAAAAATATTTTTTAAATTATACCAAATTAAAAATATTTACTTACATATTTATTTTGATTTATTTTTTCTTAATGCTCCCAAAAATGTTACCAATGCACAGTGGGACTTTAATGGGTTTATTCAAACAACACTGTGAGATAAACACACACAGTTTCAGTATTTCAGAGACTGATAATGATGTTTAATACTCAGACTGCCTTTCTCACACAGGCATAGTCACTTTGTAGGAAACAGGGAATACATTCATGTTTGATGGAGACAGACAGTCTGAGGGGGAGTGTGTCAGAGATTGAGAAACAGAAATAGATATACTGAGACATAGAGAGAGAGTGTATAGAGTGACCTCCAACAGGAAGTGCTGAGATCTCCCTCTCTGTTCTCTCCGGCAGTCAGTCACATTCTCAACATGGGACACTTCATGACCAGGCCTCGTTTTGAATTGCGGTGATGTTTTGCAACCACTGGCTCAACAAGTGCATTGCGCTATTAATAGTGTCATATCCAAGCACTAAAGCCCTGACTCAAACACGTGTTTGGTGGGTGGGCTGCACAGAAGTAGCTTTTCAACTAGACGGAGAACAACATAAACAAGGTCAAAAGGTGAGCAGCAGATTAGAGCTTCCTGTCATGGGTTGTAATCTGCTCCTCAAGAACCTGACCATCTAGTAGATCTGGCTCATTTTGTGATCATTTGCTTACTGTTATTAAGTTTTAAATCTTAATGATGTGCCTTTAGTTATTCAGCGGAACTGAAGAATTTTGAAGAATATTCAATCTGTGGTCACAAAAGACACAGAACCAAACCTAGCACGACCAATGAGATTTAAAAGTGGTGAAGGCGAAGATTTTCAGTCATCAACAACCTTAAAAAATGTCAGACACAAAAATCATTCCTGTGACAAAGTCTTTTGAATGCAGCTTATAAGTCACATGGACCAATTTTATGTAGTGATTTTTTATTTTCTTTATTTTCTTTGAATTCTTCTTGAAGTCACTGTTGTCACAGTTTGTTAAAAAAACATCCTGTTTCCTTTGTTTTCATACTGGCTACTTTCTGCCTGATAATTTAATATTATATTTCTTATTATTATCATGACATATATTCACTGCGTTCTGTATGTGTTACCTGGTCTTTATTTGCCTACATGTGATTCCCAGTGCACCCAGACATAATCAGATTACTGAGTGCACTGTCGCTTACAATGACTGCTTTCTTTTTAGTAACATTTTTTAATATACTAGGATTATACTATAACAGGATTACAGAATCAAGAAGTTTCTATTTAAAGTATTTGTTTTCTTTTTCATTTTCTTTTCACCATGTTCAAATTATTTCTTTCTAATTTAGTAAATATTATGTCAAATAAACTTACATACACACATATAGACAGACAGACAGACAGACAGACAGACAGACAGACAGATAGACAGACAGACAGACAGACAGACAGATAGATAGATAGATAGATAGATAGATAGATAGATAGATAGATAGATAGATAGATAGATAGATAGATAGATAGATAGATAGATAGATAAATTAGAATTAGAAATTGGAATTAAAATTTTAAAGAATTTAAAGCCATTATTTTGTTATATGAGAAAAGCATGAAATACATATTTGAAAAAAAAATTCAAAAAGTTTTTTAATTAATATGATTTTTTGTTTTTTTCAGATTTTTTTTTATGAATAAGTAAATATGAAAGTCTTTTAATGAAATGAGACTTTAAGTAAGAATCTAAAACTGCCAGTAGGTAGCAGTAAATGTTTTAATGAATAAGACATTCATTCATTCATTCATTCAGCCGTTTGTTTAAATGGTAGAATCATTCAAGAAATAAGTAAATTGCACTGATTCTTTTAGAACGCGGACTCATTCAGAAACTGCGTTACTTGGAGGTGCACAACACTTCTGATGTGGCTTTAATAGGTAATATTTGCATTGGCAAAGCTGATCAAAAACAGACAATACTGTGTCTAAAATATAACAATATTAAGTTCGTATTTACTGAATTGTTGTATAAAATCAGTATCACACTTGCACTCTTGCTATTTGGGAAAAAAAACAGCACTCGTGTGATATTGCACTCATTGTTCATGTTATATTGCTTAAAGGGACTGTATGTAAGATTTTGACTCTACTAAAGCATAAAAATACCATAATATGTTTGCAGATATTTAAGAAACATGCTAAATTAACATACTCTTTTATATGAAAAACAATGCTACAGTCAGTTATTCTTCTTTGAAAATATGCATTCCGGGCCCGAATGTTGATCTTTGTTTTGGTTTGTGAAACCCGCCCACTGCCAGTTTACTCAATTTGTATTTTGTCACCCTGGGTTGCCAGCTGCCGGAAAACACAGCATATTTCATTTCATTCATCGTCAAGTGTGCTCGTTCCTGTATGTGTCACCAATCTGGCAACCTGCGTATGCGTCAAGCCTGAAGAGGAGGGGCCGGGTGAAAAAAACTCACTAATATTTTGAATTTGGACTTAAATACCTAGTTCAACCACTCGGTGTTAATCCTACATACAGCACCTTTAACTATATCATATGATATAAACATGAGACAAAATCTCATACATGGGCATTTTCCCCAATCTCTTGAATTCTAGGGCATATAAGTGCCTTATTTAGGCTACATCAGGCAGTGAGTTTTACCGGTGTGTTCAGCTGTACTGGTATGTTATTTTTGTCCATATTTTGTCCATAATACTCTCTGAAATATCGTCAACAAATTTAAAAATACATACTGCTCAACCACACTTTGTATCAATGTTACCTCAAACCCATGTTTCTCTGAAGGCACCCATACGAGTCTCTTAGCCGCCCAATCAGCTTGGCTGGAGGCGGAGAACACTGTGGTTGGTGACCCAGGCCCCGCCCCCGTGGACAGGAAGCGGGTGACATCATTAACATTGCCTCCCGCTGGCCTGGACATGGTTGTAGCACTGTGTAGGAGAAAGAAAGAGAGAGTTGTAACTCTTTATGGAGGAAGCACAGCAGAGACAACCGATCATTACCCTTTATAGAATTATACCCATCATCATTATGATGCCACTGAGGCAATCAACAAGTCCATCAATCACAAAGAACAGAAAGGAATGCTGAGAGACAAACCAACAGACAAAGAGTGCTGGAGAGAGAAACAGAAAGAGAATTACAGTATTGTGACATTTAATATTGGGGTTATACTGAAGCACTGTCTGATTGAGAGCCTCAATAACAGTATGCAAATGAGAAAATATGCACGTGACTGTGCAAAGGCTGTACAAATCTGATTGCGAAAATGCACACCAACATACTGTATACATTCATGTATTTTGGGTCTTGCTGTTGAATATCTGCATTTGCATTGACATTTATGCATTGAGGAGATGCTTTTGATCCAAAGATCCAACAGGAACAAAAGCCATTTCCAAAGAGCCAACAACATTTGGAATATAAAATGCCAGCTTTATTAGATAACTACCTAGATTAAGATTCTGCACCACAGCATTACCGGAGAACATTTAACATATAGTTTAGTGAACACTTCACCCATCTACTTCTTATCAGACCAAAAGTAAGTTTATCTGTTTGTTGAACCAATAAAGTTTTGTCAGGCTGTTTGGGATGCACACAGATGGAGAGAGCTTTCCATTAGCATTCCTATTCATTTTAATGGCAGTTGCTTGGCTGACACAGGCGAACACAATATCTGCCATCAATCACATGAGATGTAAATGTGACTAATGCTAATGCTCCATGGATGCTGGAAAAACACATCATGTTGAAAGACAAAAGTTCAAATGTTTGGGGTCGGGAAGATTTTTTACTGTTTTTGAAAGAAGTCTCTTATGCTCACTAACACTGCCTTTCTATGATTTAAAATACAATAAAACAGTAAAATTGTTAAATATTTTTACAACTTAAAATAACTGTTTTATATATATTTTAAAATGTACTTTCTTAATCTGATGACACCTTGATGCAGCCAGATGGTCTAGTTACAACTACCAGTATCAGCTAGCAGAACCATGCTAACCAGCTAAACCTGGTCTCTATGGTTAAATCAGAGCAATGTTTTCTACCACCACAGTGTTTAGATTTATGCTGGAAATCACCCTAGAAATAGCATGTTAAACTGGGAGAGGAAGCAAGTATTGTAGCACAGACAGAAATGACACACTTGGTCTTTTTCCGTGGGTTTGATGCAGTGCTGTTCCTCTCAGTGTGTGTATGTGCCTGAATGCATGTGTGTCTGAGGTGGATAGAGGGACGATGTGCATGTTCTGAATTTGATGGATCGGTGAAGTGACAACCAGGCCAGAAAGCAAAGAGTGGAAATGAGGTCTAACCTTACAGGAAAAAACAGGCCATTCAGAACACATATTCCTTTCCATGTTGTATACTATCAAACAGCGCATTCGACATCATTGCATTTTATAACCTAGTGGATTATAGTGGGGGGGGGGGGGGGGTGGACTACATCTTAAAGTCATCTGAACACTAAGAATATAAAAGATCTATTTCACCCATTCACTCAGACTCATGTTTCAAAACCCACTTTGCTCCATGCAACACAAAAAGAGAGGTTTCACAGCATTTCCTTGCTGCTCTTTATTAAAAAGTGAATAGGGATGCTAGATGTTGAGCTCCAAAAATGTATTGTTACCGATTGTTTATTTTGATAATCCAGTAATCTCCAGATTATTTTGGCAATCAATCAAGTATTGTTAGCAAGTAATAACCAGCTACACTTCATTTAAGGTGTTGTTGTTACCGTGTAATTATACAATTAAGTACTGAGTAATAGTGATTAACATACTATAGGGCTAGGATTAGTGTTTGGTTTTTGTAATTATGTATAATTTACTGTTATTACTATAGTAAATACATAACATGGGTGTCAAGGACACTGTACAATAACGTGTTACCCAATAGCCTTTGAAATGACTTTAAATACATATATAAACAACACTGGGGCAATAATAATTAGTTCAGTAAAGCAATAAAAATAATCTTAAAATACGTTATGTAATAGCTATATAGCTGTGTAATAGTAAAGCAGACTGTCTTGCATTGCAAGGAATATGCATTTAAAATATACATAAACATCAAGAAAATTGGTCATGATTTTAAATATATTTATTTAATAGTTAGACTAATGTATGTACTATATGTAAAGTAAAGTTTGCAATACAGCACTAAAATCATAAATGCTCCAAATACATTGTTTTCACATCCCCATTCATTCTTTTATTGTTTGGAAATGAGCATCATGGATATTTTCTGCAAAGTGTGTCCTTTTGTGTTCATACAGAATAAAAAAAAGGCGTATATAGGTTTGGAACAACATGAGGGTGAATATACATTTTGTCAGCTGAACAAAAGTTATGTTTTATAAATCCAGTACATCTTCTATCCTGTCAAAAAATAATTATAGTCTAAGGTCTATTGGGGCATCTCTTCCACCTTTCCACTTCATTTGAGTGCCCTAGAGAAGAAAGGATCATCATAAACCATTCTGAACTTCAGTATCGCTCAGATAAACAGGCTCCCTGATTAAAAGAGTATTGTTATATGCAGTATAAATCCATATTCACATCAATCAGGCTACATAACAAAGCCCTCTGTTGTGACATCCAGGCACTGAAGGAGGCTGTGAGCCTGTGGGCAATACAGCCCGTTTGACTGGACGCGGTAGTGACCTCACCCGATGCTGTTTCAAGAAATTTCGTTACGAAAGCAGGAACTTCACCAATGTAAAACTCTTCCAAGTTTTCTGACTAAGATTGTGCAACACAAAGGGAATGTGTATGTACTAGCTGAATTCTTGTTTTTTTTCTTGTCATCTGCTCTTTGTCCCAGTCCACAAAATTCCCCAGAGGGCTTCACAGCTCTTTTCCATGTAACTCAGAGTGATCGTAAACGCTGGCTGGTTTAGTCTATGCATGTCAATCACTTGGGTGTGTTTTCCTATAAGTGTGTTGGCAGCATCCAAAACATAACGATTAACGCAATTTTACAATTCAGACACTTTGATGAACTTCCAAACGACCTGTGATAAATCTCACTGCAAAACATAAGATGCAGTGCCATAACATTCTTCAATGTTTGACTATCAAATAATGATATTTGCCCCTAAATATTTGTGTGGTGCATGCAACACAGGAAAGTATGGACCCAGGTTGCACACCTTACCCATCCACACCATCTGATGACATCACTTAAATGTCTTGCTCACAAGAGATGACAAATATGAGAAGATTGAGGGTGTACCTCTTTTGTTCTGTCCGTTTCACTCTCTTTCTCTCAAAAATTTGAATGTGAATTGTATTTTATTGGAATGATTCTTTGTTTAGCATGAGATATTATGAAAGAAATAAGGATAAAGTGACAGTGATTTTAGGAAAATATAAGTTAATTAAGACTGCTCTGTTGTACAGACAATGAAGTCACTATGGATTTTAGAGCAGTGAGTGGTATATGCAGTTCATATATAAATTTGGCTGTGACAGATCATTCACTCATATACACAAATTAGAGTATTTTAATGCTGGTCTTTGATTTCAGACTAGTTTTATAAGAATGTATATAAATCATTTTTGGAGTATTATAGGCGCGTTCCAGTCTGACTCAGCCAGAACGCGCCTAGCTGCCTCGAAATGCTGTCTAGGTAGTGTGTGCACTAGGTTTTGAGACACTGCGCCGGTAGCCAGGCTGGGTCCGTGTCTGTTCTGTGTAGGTCTAGCAAAGCTGATCTGTTCTCATTATAGAAGACCTACAATAGCCCACAAAGAGGAGAAACCACACCTCGGGCATTAGGCTGTATGTGACATAAATAGAGCACCTCTGATGGTTAATGCAGCATGGAAGAACGGCAAGAACGGTTCATACTTTCTTAAGATGGCTCAGGGAAACACCCTTTAACGGTGATTACTGACTGACTGTATCTGCATATGAAGAGGAAACATTATTGTCTCTGTATGCGTTTGAATTATTTACTATATATCTATTCACTTGATTCTCAAAGAGCGTGCTATTTGAATAGACTTAATACATAATTAATAAAACGTTTTGATACCGCAAATTCGAGTTAACGCGCCCGCGATGTGGCTGTTTTTTATCATGCATTTTAACGCCGGGGTCTTTCCAGATCTTTATACACATTCTCGGGGGAACTGTCCTTCCCCGGAGTCCTTTTCGGCTTTATTTCGAGGCCCTATAACCCACTGAAACATGATCACGCGCACGGCACAGAATAAGGAGATACGGACCTAACACAAGCCAACGCGTGTCTTACCTGAAATGTGTTAATCCACTCTCAGGATATGACTACAGATGTGAAGAGGAAAGAAACGTGCTCTCGTGTTTTGTTTTGTTTTTCTTTTCAGTGTGAGAGAACTAATAGCGCAAATGCGGCTTTTCGCATTACAGCGCTCCCGTGAAGCCGCAAACTCATTCACACTGAGAATAAAACAGACAGGGAACGAAGCGAAGTGATGGCAAACGGAGAACTTCACCGAAACGCCGACGCTTCCTCGCTATTGACCAATGGCGTTTAGGATTTAGAAGCTTAATCCCGCCCTCCAGAAAATAGAAGCTAATTAAAGCCCTCACTATCCCTTTGAACCCGCCTCGTGAATAGGACAGAGCGGCCACGCCTTTGCACTGGCGGCTTCTCGCTCGACAGCCAATTAGACGCGCGATGGTTAGATTGACAGGGCTAAACGACCAATGAATGGCGTGGAATGGGTGACGCTTGTCTAGATTGACGTGGCAGCAGGCCAATGGCAGAAGAGCAGCAGGTGCCGCTGCAGGACTGTCGCGCGGTGGTGTAGAGAGCTGCGCGCTCTTTGTTGACAGCAGCGCAGTGTGTCTGTCTGATGCTGGACGCCCCAGATTCCGCATTAATGCCGAGGAATCTGAAGATCAAGGTCTGGATGTCCGCGCCTAACAATTACCGTAAAGTCAGAAGTCAGAAATGGTCATGGAACCAAATCTGAGGTGACTACAGCTGTTTAAATTGAGCATAAATACACCATACAGAAAATTAAATGACAATTTAGCATATTATGTATTGACCTAATAGTTATACATAACATGTGACAAATTGACAAATAATGATGATGATTATTTTATTATTTTTAATTAATATAGTAATTACACAAGTCAGAAACATTCTAGATGATTACAGCTGTTTAAATTGAGCATAAATGCACTGATAAATACAATGACCATTTAGCATATATTATTATTATATATAATATTATTATTTTCATTTAATTTAATAATTAACATGTTGTTACTATAAGTATGTAGGCCGAATACTGACATTACCCCAATTATTGTATTTAGGGAAGTCGTGGCCTAATGGTTAGAGAGTCGGACTCCCAATCGAAAGGTTGTGAGTTTGAGTCCCGGGCCGGCAGGAATTGTGGGTGGGGGGAGTGCATGTACAGTTCTCTCTCCACCTTCAATACCACGACTTAGGTGCCCTTGAGCAAGGCATCAAACCCCCAACTGCTCCCCGGGCGCCGCAGCATAAATGGCTGCCCACTGCTCCGGGTGTGTGCTCACAGTGTGTGTGTGTGTGTTCACTGCTCTGTGTGTGTGCATTTCGGATGGGTTAAATGCAGAGCACAAATTCTGAGTATGGGTCACCATACTTGGCTGAATGTCACGTCACTCACTCACTTATTATAAGGCTACTATTCAGAAGTCCTTTCTTATAAAAATGAATACTTTTTTTAAGCACAACAAATTTGGAATATGAATAGAAATGTAGGAGACAAGTCAAGAAAGCATGTTTTTTTTTAATTATAATTTTTTTTTTATTCTACACATGTCCATGAAGCACATTTTGTCTTACAAAGTAGAAATGTGAATGGAACAGCACAGAGGCCTGGACACTGATTGACCAATACATTGCAATAACTGCATTAAGAAAATAAATACAAATAGAACATGAACCTCTGGATGCCATGGTGAACTCAGGCATTACTGAATCATGGACTGATAAAAGCATCTGATAATTCGTCAGGGTGATGGTTTTCCTTTAGTATTTATAAATGTATAAAACAAAAATGAGGTCAAAATGCAAGTGATAGGTCCAGTTAGATGTCAAACTAGGGTAACCGGACTGACAGACAAGCGCACACACACAACAGTACTCACACGGGCCTATTAAAATCATTTTGGGGTCATGAAGACTAATGATGTCCAAGCAAGCTTACATGCAGAGAAACAGAAAAATTTAAACAGATGACAATAGCAAATAAGTGGATAGATTTTCTATTCAAATAGAGGGCTAGATGTCTAAGATTGTCCTAAGATAACAACTGTACATAGCCCTAAGTTTAATCTGTGATAGGGTTCAGTCAAGTGTATGTATTTTTTAGTCCACACCTAAAACTACAAGAGTACAGAGACACAACTTGAGAGACAGAGACAATTTATTGTTGCTCATTATTATACTATGAATATTGATTTGTATGACTTAATTTAGCCAAATATCCATAAAAATGTCTGTTATAGCAATGCTGTGCAATCATATATTTAAGCATAGGCAATGTACATTACTGTTCAGAAGTTTGGGGCCAGTAATTAATAGTTTGTTCAGCAAGGATGTATTAAATTGACAGTAAACAGTAAATACATTTACAGTGTTACAAAATATTTGTGTTTAAATTAAATGTTGTTCTTTTTATCTGTATTATCAATCAAAGAAACCTGAGGGGAAATATATAATATAAAAATATTGAGAAGCATGACTGTTTTCCATTGTAATAATAAGATAAGCTACACCAAATTAGCATATTAGAATGCTTTCTTGAAACAAAATTGCTTGCTATATGAGAACAATAAATAGCATTTTTAAATATATTCAAATAGAAAACAGTTATTTTATAATGTAATAATATATTACTGTTTTTACTGTATTTTATATCAAATAAATGCAGCCTTGCTGACCATAAGAGACTCTGTTCAATAACACTGCATTCAAAAACGTTCTACAACTCTTAACCTTTGCATATTAGTTTAATACATATTTTGTGTAATATGATTATGCATGCAGCTACCAATAGCCAAGTTTTCTTCCACATTTTGTGCTGTTTATTGTTAAAATGCATGTAAAAAAACTGCATTAAAATGCTGTCTCCTGCCTGTTTCCTTCCAGTTGGCCTTTTACTGATGATGAAACAGTTGCATAAGTAAAATAAATAAATACAAAATAATGATAATAATTTGTCATTTGCAAAGAGAAATTGATTCGATGTTTGCTTTTTTCCCTCATTTAAATGATCATTAAATCTTTTTTAACAAAAAATACTTGGATGAAAACTTGGCAAGTGTCTCAGCTCTATGTAACACATTTTACCATATTCATATATAGACTCAAATAGATTTTTCTCAAAAGACAAGCATGGAAAATGTCTACAGGTTCCATATGTGCCTGTAACATCAGCATAATACAACCTACATTTCTCCATTATTCCCTAAAACCTCAAAACAAGCAGGCTTCACTTTCAAAGGCACACCGCCGGCAAACTAATTACAAAAACACACAAGAAGAAACCTGTCCAGCAACATGCTTTAGGTCAGAATGTTTGTGTGGTCGTTTAAGAATGAATGGAAGCCAGAAAAAATAATAATAATGCCCCAGTCATTACATAACAATACTGTACTACAAACTGTAATAAGCCATTTACCTTACTAAATTTTCCATAGTTACTACTACACAGTTATGAAACACTGAGAGAAAAAAAAATTAAAGTCAACAATCCAAAATATAAATATACCCATACATACTATCAGGTCTGTGCAATTGTGACAAATATGTTACATTATTACAAATTAAATAATGTAATAAGTGCTTCACATAATCTTCTATGTGTATTATGATACAAAAATGCATTAACTTGAATAAATATAAAAAAAAATACAGTACATAAGAGAAACGACTTGGAAATGCTGCAGATTTTCAGTAGTTTCCTATTTTGCAGTGACTCTAGCAGGCATTCCGACATTCAGTAAGACACAAAAGCTCTCGCAACAAGTAATTTGATTTTTGACTTGTTTTTTCTTTCTTACTAGTGTATGATACTGTCATAAGAAGTTATTTCCAATAGGTATTTCCTTCAAAATGTGTTATTGTGAAATCACTCATACTGGTTGCGGCCCCAAGAGGCCACTGTTGTGTCTTGATCAGGTACACATGCTGGAGCCACCGCAGCTCATGTTGATTCTAGAAGATCGCCAGGTTCAATCAGCACACTGGGTCGGTGTTGCAGCTCTCCTCATGTCAAAATGACCTTTTCCATCAATTCCTCTATATTCCCCCACTCCACAGTCTTTGACCTCATTTCAGTGTGACTGACCTGAATCTCCTGTGTTACTGCTACCTTCCTCTGCACTCTGACTTAAACATTAGCTACCTTCATCCTTTCTGAAACCCATCTGAAAGCTCTTTACCTACAAAGCTCCTACTTTTCAGGGGGAATTCATTAAAAATGAATGAAGTATCAATGAGTTCATTTAAGTAGTGCACTGCTGAACCAGTTAAATCTGCAACAGAAACAGGCCGAACAGAATGACGAAATTTCCAATATGGCGTCTCTAGTATATAAAGATCCACATCCCCCCAAATTTTTTTACTTCTGGATCTGTCGCCCTTAAAGGGATAGTTTACTCAAAAATGAAAATTCTGTCATTAATTACTCACGTGTAATTAATTACTCATTATGTGGTTCAAAACCTGTACAGCCCAGTTCACACCAAAATCGGTGATGCTAATTTCGAGGTTGGCCAACAAAAATGTATCATTCCTAAAGTGCTCTAACAGCTGTACCATCCTAAAATATATTTTTTATCATTCATGTCAGTATATATTGCTGATTTTAAAATGTCATTGAATTGTGAGACTTCAGTGTTTCCCTACCCAATTTGATAGGACCTATGTATGACTAAAATAGCTGTTTCCAAGATGGCCACCTGAATTGACTTGCTTTGAAAGATACTTTGATAGCGTCTGATAAAACAGGATTACAGGGGTTAGTGAAGAAGACACATCCAGAAATACTGCACTAGTGCAATGGATTAGTGAATTCACCCCACTGTCTTGATATCTTGCTCTTTCGTTCTCTTCTCCCAGGCGGTGAGAGGCCCCTTTCCCTCTTCTATTCTCCATATTTTGTGCATTCTGTCTTCTCTCAGCCCATCCTATGCATGACCTATTGTCATTAATCAGTCCTACATTGTCCCTTTACGGCCCTCTTTGTCTTAGTCCCCTGTCCAAGTCTGTCTCTCCAGCCCTTTGGTTCTGTCTCTTTCTCCCGAACTCCACCCTCCATCCTGACCCTTTCCCTTTCTTTCTCTATCTATCTCCCTTTCTTTCTTTGACCGCTGCTTTCCCTTGTGCCCTTTCATCCCTGCCGCATGGCTCAGTGTATGTGTGGGTGCTCACTGCAGGAGTCTTGACGAGGTGGTTGTGTGGGCCGAACGAGAGAGGGGGAAGAACAGGGGGATGGAGAGAACTGGTCAGGGCAGGGAGGGACAGAGGGGGAGAGCTGCAGAGCCACCTCGTTCTCGTAACAGAAGGAGGAACGGGAGCCTAAGATGTACTTATTCTCGGCTAACTCTTTAGCACTGCAGGTGGGCGTGTCCGGGACCTCGTAAGTCCTGTTGAAGTATGAGTAGTCCACCTAGAGGTGGGGAGGACACACGACAAGCACAAGGCATAACTAGATTTGCATTTCTAAAAGAGTCATGAAAGGAATATTGTTATTTTAGTTACAGGACAAGTTTTGGGGATTAGTTTTACATAAAAAATAAATTAAGCAGGAGAATTAGCACTATACACAACACCATCTTTGCAGCATGAAGTTGGCTATAGATGGTTTCAAGAGTTCTTATTTATTTAGAATTGACTGATATTCAGAAGGGAATTAAGAAAGCCTTTTTAAATTTCAATTCAGTTCCAATTAATTAAAACTCAGGTTAAAGCAGATGGCCGGAACTGAAATTTGAATTTAAAAATGCTTGAAAAAAATACTATATTAATATTTTCATTAACATTTCTCATGAGATCAGGTTTATCATATTTTATTTCATATTCATAATTTTTTTTCTGATTTGCATTTCTACAGCAAATTCTTTGTGCAGTCATTTCAATTGAAATTCTTGTGGAAAATGGCCAATTAATTCCAAATTATGAATTTTGAATTTGGCCTGACCCTATTTCTTATCAACACAAACACTGATACGGGGTTGCTTATTGTGGTTGTTTAGTGAGTAAAGTTTTAGAGATTGCTTATTTTTCTATAAATCTGGCAACACTGTAAAGAAACCAGTCCAATCACAACTGAGTATGTGAACAGAATCAGAATATTACAATGTGATTGCTGTTGGTTAGAACTTAAATGGCAATAATTCTATTAGTCAACAGATTTGTTGTTGGATGGATTGATGGATTGTGGTAAGTTAAATAGAGCTGTATTACATAGGTTTAAACAAAATTAAAAATCTAACCAGAATGTTTGAGAAATATCAATATAATGTAGCCTTACAAACACAGTAATGAGTCCAATCTGTTACTTCTACACTTTACATTTACAACCACTACATTTCCTTACACATCCGTCACTTTCCACCCTCCACCCTTTTTTTCTCTCTGTGTCTCACCTGGTAGCAGTTCTTCCTTTCATAGAGCACAGGTTCAAAGCGGTGACCCCAGAGGATCTCAGAGGCCAGGTATGAAGACCGGCATTGGGTTGTCATTGCAGTGGCCTCCACCATACCCTCCAGAATCACCACCACTTCCATATCTTTGTCTTCCTCTAGTGTATGTTTGTCCACCTCAAAGAAAGGGCTCTCCTCATTAATTTCATGCACAATTGTCACAGGTGACACCAAAAAGATGCGATCTGTTCCTGTGTCAAAACCGACATTGAGGTCTGCATTGTCCAGTGGCAGGAACTCACCCTCAGGGGTCACCCGTGGCTGCAGGAAAGGTCAAAAGCACTGTTAAGTTTTACATACTGTACAGTAGATCAACGGCACAATTTTTGTCAATGAAAACATTTTAGCTGATGATAATATATGGGGAAAACGTGTCTAACATACCAAACTTGAACGAAATTTTCCACAATTTTGAACAAGTTATAAATGTGTTTTTACACATATCACAGATTTCAAAGTTCACAAAATTTCTGCCAGTAATTTCGACCTCCAAGTCGATGTTATATGTCGTAATCACACATTTTATGATAAAAAATTTTAAAAGCTGTCTTCCATGGACAAATCCAGTCTGTGTTTTGTAGTGACATCAGGATGTGTTAGAAACATTAGAACTGCATGTGGATATGAAATACAATAAAAGACTAATATAAACATGATCCTCAGTGACATTCACAAACACAGTGACACATTTGAATACATTTACGACAATAAGATTTAATTCACTCTTAAAAAAAAAGCATATCAACGCAAATAATTTAACCAGGCCGTTAAATTAAGTCTCTCTCTCTCTCTTACACACACACACACAATGGTTTGCTCTGGTAAAATTAATCCCCTCTGCAAATCTTATAAACCTCTGGTATGAGCTTGAACAAAACAAGCCGTTATTAACCACACCAACTGTCCAGATGTCAATCTCTCTCATTCTTTTTTCTCTTTCATTTACTCATCTTACCATGTATTCTACCGTCATGCAAGGTATTTCTTTTTCTTATACACTAGACTACCCTTCAAAAGTTTGGTAAGATTTTATGGTTATAAATTATTGAAAAATGTATTTTATGCTCACCAAAGATCCATTTATTTAATCAAAATACAGTAGAAATGGTAATATTGTGACATATTATTAAATACTATTACGTATAACAAAATGTCATTTATTCCTGTGATGGCAAAGCTGTATTTTCAGCATCATTACTCCAGTCTTAAGTGTCACATGATCCTTCAGAAATCATTCTAATATGATGATTTGTTCCTAAATGAACCTTTCTTATTATTATCAATGTTAAACACGGTTCTACATTTTTATGAAAAGAAAGTTTAAAAGAACAATATTTATTTGAAATATAAATGTTTTTAAGATGTCTTTACTGCAAAATTTGATCAATGTAATGCAACCTCGCTGAATTAAAAGCATTCCCTAAATAAATAAATAAATAAAAATCTTACAGTCCTCAAACCTTTGAATGGTAGTGTACCTTCAAAAGTACCACAGTAATGCCATGGATCATTAGAAATGGTAACCCGTTATGGTAATGCTACGGAGTTCTTTGAAATACCTTGGAATATCAAATAAAGAGCATATGGAATCAGTATGGTGATCATTTATAAAAAAAATAAATATTACAATTAGTGCTGTCAAACAATTAATCGCATCCAAAATAAAAAAAAATTGTTTACATAATATGTGTGTGTACTAGGTATATTTATTATGTGTATATCAATACACACATACATGTATATATTTAATGAATATATGTAACGTTTATCAAATGTATCTTTATATGATGAAAATTGTATGAATATATATATATATATACATGTAAATATTTTCAAAATATAAGCTGTATGTGTGAATGTAAACAAAACCTTTTATTTTGGATGCAATTAATTGCGACTAATCATTTGACAGCACTAATTACAATACAACGGTACAGTATTACCATCACTGTACCAAGGTACAGTCATATTTGCTAGCATCTCTGTCAGTGTTTATTTTCCCTCTGTTTCACCCTTTCCAATTATTCTGACCTCAAAGCAAAATCAACATCCACTTTAAAATTTACTTCAAAACTGGGGTTGAAATTAGCTCTTGTTTTGGGGACAGTTTCCAACCAGAACTAACCTTGCATTGTCAAATTATCTTTTGTTTCTTTTCAAAGAGTTTTAATTCAGAATTTAATCAAAAGAATAGGTATTTTGGTATAAGTCACTTTTGGCGCTTTTCCACTGCATGGTACGGCTCAGTACGGTTCACTTTTGAGGGGTTTTCCACTGGGTACAGTACCTGGTACTTTTTAGTACCACGTCGGTTGAGTTTCCAAGTGAACCGTACCATTAACAAAACATGACGTGTAAACTCTGCTGATCACATATTGGCCGGAGAGAGTTGTCATTACTTGCGTCACTGAACTTGTGACACAAACACATAAAGAACCGCTAGATTTAAATAAGTACAGCCAGCGATGGATCGAAACGCAACTATTTTGAACGAGCGCACCTTTTTTAAACAACCAAAAAATGTTGTTGTCTGTTGTGGAAGTACAGATGTTCCTCTCATTGATAGCAGAGGAGTGGATCCATTGAGAGCGTGATGGGGTGATGCAGAATGAAAAGAGTAGAGGCGGCACAACTATAACGATGTGAATAATCCTGCCCACTGATTCTTAATTGCAGTGGAAATGCAAACCATGCAGAGCCGAGCCGTACCACGCAGTGGAAAAGTGCCATTTATGTAATGTGTGAATTGCATTTTTATTCTGTTTAAATGAACAGACAGGACAAGACACAAACAAAGCATCTCACTGACCTTCAGTATCTGTGCTCGCACATGGGCCTCCACCAGGTGGCTCTTGCGCAAGTTTCCCACTCGCCACATCATGCAGAGTTTCCCGTCCCTCATGGCCACCACGGCCACATCCGAGAACACCAGTGTCTCATTGCGCTTCTTGGGCTTGGCGATCTTAGCCATTACCGCCCCAATGATGAAAGCGTCGATGATGCAGCCCACAATGCACTGCAACACGACAGCCAGCACCGCCAGGGGGCAGGCCTCGGTAACGCTCCGGAAGCCATATCCTATAGACGTCTGCGTCTCCAGAGAGAAGAGGAACGCCGCCATGAAACTGTTCACCTGCTGAAAGCAGCGTTCCTCTGTCTCTGCCACCATCTCCACTCGACCGGAATCTCCTACGGGTTCCAGAGGAGCCAGCGAGGAGGAAACAGATAAAGGAGTAGATGAGGAAGATGATGTCAGGGGCGGCACCAGGTCCCCATGAGCGGCGGCGATGAGCCAGAATGTGAAACCAAAGAGAAGCCAGGAGAGCAAGAAGGAGAGGGTGAACACCACGAGCATCCAGCGCCAGCGGATGTCCACGCAGGTGGTGAAGAGGTCGGTGAGGTAGCGCTGGCCCCTTTCGCTCATGTTGACGAAGGTGACGTTGCAGCGCCCGTCCTTGCCTACAAAGCGCCGTCGGGGCCGGCGGGACTGGCTGCGGCGTTCGTGGGGTGGCAAGGGCGAGAGGGCAGACGAGGACTTTCTCTTGCTCCTCTCCCACCTCCCTTCTGCCCCAGACTCCCCCCTGAGCGCCGGGCCATGCCCTCCTCCTCCTCCCCTCCTCCCTCCCCCTTCTTCATCATTATCGTCATCCTCTGCATCATCATCATCCTCATCCCTCTCTCCGCTCCTTCCTCTATTGCTATGGTGATGGTTGAGCACTTTGCCATTACAGTTGGGTGACGGAAGTGTGCCCGACTGGGAGGAAGTGACATCATCACACTGTGCAAGCCTCATGACTTCCTCCTCATCCAGCGGGGTGTCCACAACCGCACTGAAGCGCCTCTTTACCCGAGCAGCGCCCATTATTGGTGACAGCAAGGTGACTACAAAATGTTCAGGAAAATAAGCCTTGCCAGCTAAATCCAGGGTCAATATAGAGACGCAATGATATATATCCAAACTATGAATTGTAGACTGTATTCTACAGTGAGGCTTATGGCTTGAAAGAGACCGTATAATCATTCAGATCCCGGCACCCAATCGTTGCCCAGAGTCGGAACACAATCGCATTAGAGATCATCTCTGACATCATCAAAGAGTCTCCACTTGAGTGGTCCGTCCACTGTCTGCTAGTAATAAACCAGCATTCCTGGACTATTGTACTGAACGCAAAGTTCCAAAGTTGTTAGATGCAGTAAATAAAGAAAAATAAAAAATCCAGTTTCAATGCAGTTTCTCAGCTTTAGCAGTAGTTTTGCTAAGGTTAGGAGGTGGGCAGAGACTAGACAGAGGAAAACCGTGCTGCTTTAGGTCTATGCGTAACATATAGCAGCTTCATAAGAAAGTGAGCAACTAAAAGGCACAAACAAACAAGGCGATGCTCAGGCAGAGCAGAAGGATGAAGGAAAACTGAACTTACATAACATGAAGGAAAAGCATAAACAAGCCTCACATATAGAGGGAAACTGAAAAGAACATGCACTAAACTGTCTAGAACATATGTGTGTAATAAATAACAACGTGCATATACAGACCAATCTTTCCCTTTGGGACCTCTTCAGCTTTCCTTATTTAAATGGTGAGATGTTTAAAGACACAAGAGAGACGTGCAATTAATATGAGAACTAGTCAACATTTCCTAATACTTCACAAATGGGACCTCTTTGCCTTCAATATTGTGCAAATATAACTCTGGAACAGAACAAGTCCATTTCTCAATCATATTAGACATCAGAACAATTTAAACAGTCAAACAGTGACATTCTGTTACAGTCATGTTTCCATCTCCAATCTCCAAACACCAAGAGCCCAGTTCTCCAAAAGAAAGCATAATTTTGCTCAAGAAAAACTCTTGATTGAAGTTCTATAACTGAATTACTATAGTGCGCATAAAACAATAGTAAGAGGTTTAGAGTGAATTGAATTATGACTTGTTGATTCACTTTGATCTCTCCAAAAGCTTAAAAAAGCTAGGAGATTCTTTGAGATCTTCTTCAGAGTCCAAGTCCAGTTTGGTCATCAACAAAACACATACAACTGGTGAAATGTTCCTAAAAATGAACATTAAGTCAGATAAATTTTTAATGTCGTAGATTTAAAAATAAAATGATAGGAGAACTGAAGTGGTGTTACCTTTTCATACACCTCCTTTGAGGAACCTGTAGTTCGAGGCTGAATGAATGTGAAAGAGAATTTTTAAAAACAGTGTCTAGTCATGAAAAGTCCACTTGAACAGGAGCTTATTCAAGGATGAAATTAGAAAACAAAACACTCAAAAGAAAAAGAAAATTTCTAAAGTGAGAGATGACAAAGTTTCATCTTCAAATATTTGTGGTAGAATATATCCACGGCAAATACAACTCAAGAACAGTTTGTCAGGGCCCTGTCACGTTCCTTATTATTCGAATCTGCGGTTTTTGCATTGAGGACATCACAGTCTCTGTTAACTCCTAGAGAGAAAGCATAATATGAAAGTTAAAATGAAATTTAAGGACTAGATAAAACTAATAAATGTATCGCTATGTGACATATATGCTGATTAAGTCTGATTATTTATCTCCAAGAAAATGTTGTAATTCCATTTCAAAATTCTAACAAACTTTTTATATATATATATATAATTTATATATATATATAAGTATATATATAAAAGTTTGGACACACCTTCTCATTTACAGAGTTTTCTTTATTTTCATGACTATGAAAATTGTAGAGTCACACTGAAGGCATCAAGGGCTATTTGACCAAGAAGGAGAGTGATGGGGTTCTGCGCCAGATGACCTGGCCTCCACAGTCACCGGACCTGAACCCAATCGAGATGGTTTAGGGGTGAGCTGGACCGCAGACAGAAGGCAAAAGGGCCAACAAGTGCTAAGCATCTCTCGGGGAACTTCTTCAAGACTGTTGGAAGACCATTTCAGGTGACTACCTCTTGAAGCTCATCAAGAGAATGCCAAGAGTGTGCAAAGCAGTAATCAAAGCAAAAGGTGGCTACTTTGAAGAACCTAGAATATGACATATTTTCAGTTTTTTCACTTTTTTTTGTTATGTATATAATTCCATATATAATTCCACATGTGTTAATTCATAGTTTTGATGCCTTCAGTCTGAATCTACAATTTGCATAGTCATGAAAATAAAGAAAACTCTTTGAATGAGAAGGTGTGTCCAAACTTTTGGTCTGTACTGTATATAAATAAAAAATATAATTACCAGTGCTGGCAGTAAATGAAGTGCATAGATCATCCCGTGTCTTCTTTGCCCTTTCGGTCAGCAGAAATCTGCTGAAAAAGAACAAATATTATGTAAAAGATAAGTGTTTCCTAAAAAGTCACCGGCCCCTCAAATTGAAAATGTATTAATTAATTAATTGATCGATCCATTAATTAAAAAAAAAATGATAAAAAGTAATTCTGTAGTTGTAAACCATAGATGAGTAATTCCATATTTCAGTAATACAAATTATAAATGTAGTATTTGTTTATTTCTAATATCAAACATATAAAAAAACTATATTTCAATTTGTTTAATAAATAGACTTTCAATGTAAACTGCACAGACTTTAACCAAAATAAAATGTCAAATGTTACAATACTTTCCATTATGATTATGATTGCTAATTATATATTTTTAATTCCACCCTGTGCCCCAATATATATATATATATATATATATATATATATAAAGGCAATAAAGCTCTTTCTGATTCTGATTCTGATATATATATATGAAAAACCACCTTGGCCTTGACTTTGAATAAGTTTAAATACACAAGTCACAAGTAATTTTTAAGCAAATATATTTTGCTCTTAGTGCCATGTGTGTGGTTCACTAAAGGATTTGGAGAGTGTGTGAGTCACATCTTATCTCACCACCAGTCTTTGACCTCTGACTCTAACCTCTACACACTGTAACCTAGGGCTGTGTGTATGAGAGAGATCTCATTAGAGCACCAAACCTATTGATTAACACATGCACCAATGCTGCTGAAAATATGCCATGGACACAGAGCTATACGGTATTCATTTTCTCTAATAAGATCATCTGCAGCAGTTAACTATGCATATTGTAATAAGTTATCTCTAATAAAGACTAATACGAATAATGAAATGTTGCTCCTTTTAAAAAAGCTCACGTGCAACAGATATTATTTTAATAACACTTGTATGTATTGTGCTCAAATAATGAAAATAAGTGACAATTGAGTGCAACAATCCTGTTTCTAAAGTAACCTTAGCATATAATACACTTTAACACTATAATAAAAAACAACCTTTAAATACTTTATAACTGTTTAATTATTGTGTGTGGACTGGAGGTCTTTTTGACCTCATACTGAATTATTATGCAAACAAAATACTGAAAGGATGTAAAAATCAAATTAAAGCATTGAAATATAAAAAGTATAAGTAAAATGAACAAACGAACAAACAAAAAAGCCTGTAAAAAATAAGCTATATTTTGCAATTTCCACTATTTCTAAGCAATTTTTTTTATTATTTGTGAATTTCTTTTTACAAAAGGTCAGACGTTCTTGTGTCCTCTGAAGCACAAGATGCTTGAGAACTAAAGCAAATTAAAGCATTATGATAATATAATTTGTAAAGCAAAAAAAAACTAAATTTCCACTAGTGGTCTCAGATTAATAAAAAAAAACCAGTCAGACTCTCTAACTTTCTCTCTCCTTATCTTTCTGTGCCTCATGTTGGAGGTGTCTGGTGAAATCTCCCATGCTGTTAATGAGAGCTGAGTGCTCCTCAAACACCCCTGATCCTCTCCAGCATGTGCAGTGTTCAGATGTGTGAGATATGGGACCAAGGTCAGCGTGATACGGGACATTCTAGAATAATTGCTGGCAAAGCAACAATGCAGCAGTGCCAGACTTATGTCGGGAGCAATTAACAGGAAACTATTGAAATCTATGTAAATCAGCTCAGAGGTTACACAACAATCAACTTAGACTACATAACAAGCTTAATAGCTGTACCTGCCCCATCTGACTCCAGAATATTTTAATAACAGAAGTTGAATTTTTTTTAAGGATAAGCTATTTCAACAAATTTCCCAGTGCTCTATGAATCTCATTGTTTTCAACAGCACAAGTGTATTTTCTCTCATCTCTATGACACTCAGATTGCATTTGTCACTCTATCCATCCTGAATTCTCTCTCTCTGTCTTTCTATCACTCTCCCAGATTACATGTCCATGTTCAAGAGTTATGAAGAGAGATTAAGTCCCTGTGAAAATCATTTCAATAATATTCTGCACAGTGAATAACCTTTTGAACTTTTCTCTCCAACATACTCTCTATTTCACCTTTTCACAAATCTGATGGGGATAATCTTCTGGAGAAACTCTAGATGTATGCTGTTATTACATCACATGGCTGAGGTCATGATGATTTCTAAAGTACTGTATGTGAAAGTCATTTTACTTTATCAAGGACTGACAATACAGACTCATATTCTATACACTTTATGCTTTTACAGGCACTTTGCATATGATAAACATTTGTTTGTAAATTGACAAATAGTATGACAAATAAACAAATAAAGACAAATAAACTTTACGTAACCAAGGAGCGGCATAATTATACATGGCAGCATACTTCCACCAAAAAGGGTTTTGTTCTAAACCACCATGGGAATATTATTTTTGGTTTTGATTTGATACTTTTGAACAGTTTTGGTTCCTGAATGTTTCCATAAATTATTTTTACAAAAACATTTGGAACAATAGAATGCAATTTTGATTGTCCTCAGCAATTAATTGCCAAATTAGATAATCTGAGATTTCAACTGAATAACAAACACAGTATAACAAATAAGAAATACATTTAATATAATTCTTGTATGAATAAATAAAGTGTTTACTTTTCACTGACATTGAAAACATAAAAACCTATCGTTTATCTAAAAATAATTGTATTTATTATAGTTAGTTATTAACGTTAATTTCTAAATTTACTAATGCATTATGTTTGTATGTTCATTTTATTTAATGTACTTGAGCTGACATTAACAACTAACTGTGAATATTTGTATTTTTACTGACTAATACTGACAAAGATTAACAGTACAGTAACCAGTATACAGTAACCAATATATTGCTCATTAGTTATATTAGTTAATGCATTGATGGGAAATGTAAAGTGTTACCCATATTTTTAAACATTTATAGCTGCACATGCAACAAACACAAGATTCATACTGAGAGCAATAACAATGTAAAACAGGCAAAATTTAATTTGCAGAAAATCAACGCCTAAAACTACACTGACCAGAGACGTACTGGAAATGCTGATTAAGTGAATAAAACGTTATTAGAAAAGAACTAATTGTTTTCAAATGATAATGCTGATTTACTGTAACAACATCAGTAGTATTGGTAGATGGTGGAAATGCATGCTATGTCACCTGCAGCAGAACACATGCAGTAATCCAACAGCCCACATTCAGCACAACCAATCCATAGTGTCATCGATTCCTCTATGCCACGAAATGAGGCCACAAAATGTCCATGGATTCACATGGCCAGGCTGTGTCTCTCTCAGTTTCCCTCTCTGACTCACTCTCGATATCTCTAACTCACTTTCATTCCCTGATTTTCTGTCTGCTTCCATCTCTCTCAGTCTAGATATGCCAGAAGTGTGCGATGAGATTATATGATCCAGTCAGCCTGCAGAAGCCCGGCTGGAACTAACTCATGTTAATCTGAGTGGAGTAATGGGAAAAGTATTAACTACAGATAACATCACCACTCACTGCATTTCTACACAATAGGCTTCAGTGCAGTCTCGTAATCATTAGAACCTAATGTATGCCAAGAAGAGCCAAACTAAATCTGTTAAATGCATGAAAGAGTAATGACCGTTATTTTTAATCTCGAAGGAATATTCTGAGTTCGGAACAAGTTAAGATCATTCAAGAGCATTTGTGTTATGGTAATTAATTACCACAAAAATCATTTCAACTCACCCATTACAATAACAGACATGATAGAGGCCAGTTCATAAGTGTTAAAATTCGGACCGTTATTGCCACACAATGTAAACAATTTGCATGTTAACATGATTTTATTCTGTTAAACAAACATGAAGTTTTACAACTTTGACGCCATGACAACACAAAAACGACTGTAATTTAAACTGCTTTACAGCTCAAATAATACTCAAGTTTTAACAGAATAATTAATGTTAATGATTTCATACATTTATAAATTCTCCATTCCTTATTAACCTTTTCTGTATAAATGTATATCCAATTTTACAACTTTGTCATTTGATTATACAAACATGACTGTAATTTAAGCAGCTCTAATAATACACAAATTTTAAAAAAATAATTATGGAATTATTAGCTCTACATTTTTGCAAAAAAAAAAACACTGGTAAACTTATTAATTCATTGTTACACCATGTGTTTTAAATTCAGTTAAAATTATGACAAAATATAATGTATTATAATGCACATTATAAATAATTATAATGCATTATACCCTTTAAACATAAAGGCTTTAAGTAAAGTGTTACTAAAACACTTTTGTGCTACAATTTTCTGTCTAAAGATATATCTAATTTAACTTTAACTTGTCAAGCCTAAAATATATTTTTTTAGAGCTCATACGCAGATTTCTGTTTTTAAAACTTACAAATACTGGCCACATTTACTTTTTTAATCTTAATCTACATTTCTTTTAGTTTTGTTGTTGTTGTTGTTTTTCTTTCTTCTATCAATTGAGCTAAACTTGAAGTAAACCCTGAATATTCCTTAATGAATACATTTTCGAATACATAATCATTCTTTATGCCTGTCTTTCTCCATAGTGTAACATAGCATATGCCTAATTCTGCTAAAGTCTCTCCTGAACATATTATGGTGCTCCTCATTCACTTCTCTGTCTCCCTGGTTTCCACACAGTGGTCTGGTGCTGCTGAGACAGCACCACTTCAACCCCAAGAGCTTCTAAAATGTTGTGTTACCTTAGATATACGTGGGAGTGCTGAATTTGTATGGACGAGCCAGCGCTGACAGAACTTACTCTATTTCTTGGTTTTTGCAACCTTATTTCTATAGGACACTACATTGACTTTATGGGTTATGAATTCAATGAGGAACTGCCTCATGGTGTCTTATCATAGAACCAATAGTGTGCACATATTCATTATGATAAGAGCAAGCTAGTGCATGTTTAGTTGGCGAGGAAATTAAATTGTACTTTCGAACAACAGCTCAAGAACACAGGTTGACATGGAAAGAAACACCTATTGTCAAAGGCCCTGTTGCTCAAATGGTACTCATGAGCACCGCTCTGAATCATTCAATGACACACGGGACACCCTGCAGACCTTTATTGTGGATGTCCGAGAAGGTCCGTATCATAAGGTCCAAATCATTTAGAAAAAGTTGCCAACAATATTTAAATCCAAATAACCAAAAATCCAAAAACGATAACTATAAAGATTGCTAAAACAAAAGTTTAATTAGTGCCCACACCAATGTATTATAATTTGTCACTAAAATAGATCTATAGTCTCCTATGTCTCCAGATCTATAAAGTTATGTCACTTTAAATGCTCTGAATTCTGATTGGCTGTCACTCTTTTCATCATTCATCAGCTCAATGAGATTCCAACGATCCTCTGTGTTATCACTATAGCTGTGCTTTGGACCTCCCTATTCTCATTGAATTAGAATGGCAAATTGAAACTTTATTGTACGATAACAAAAATTATAAAGGGAAATAATTGTTGGAATCACTTTCAGAAGAATATTTTCCAGCTGATGAACAAAAACATAACTGACATCCAATCAGAAATGAACAAATTTGAAAGTTGCAGGCGATGTAATTTGGTTGAATTGATGATTCAATGACTCATGGCTCCTCATGATAAAGACAGTCACTTACTTCCACCTACTGTCTAAATAAAGTTACCCGAAAAATGTTTCAATGAAAAATCCCCACTAAAAGACTGACAGATTGTCTAGATGGAGTACAATTCCAAGACTGCTGAAGCCTATAGATTTTTGATTAATGCTGATTATATTCCACAAATCTTACATGCGAGTATATTTTAATAGAAATATCTCTTCTCCGATGTTCATCATCTCAACCATCTCAGACTCAATTTGTCTCTGTACCTCCTACAGCTCTGCCTCTCGCATTCTCGAAGATTAATTGTTGGACTGAAATAATGCATCAATCTTTTCATCTCATTGTTATTTTTACTTTGCAGCGTTTCTTCTGCTCATCCTCTGCACACATGAAAAGAAATTAAAAAATGTTGTTTGTCAGACACATATCGTAGGCTCATTCTCATGTGATGTATGAAAAGTCAAATTAATACATAACTATACACTGCATAATAATAATGGCTAGATTAAATGGGAGAAAGCATAACACTCTCTCACGCTATCGCTTTCAGATTCTCTCGATCACGTGGAGGAGAAGAGGATGGGAGATAAAGAACTAATCCTTTAGTCTCAAATAGTTCAGGGTTCATTTTCACATCACCACATAAACTCAAGCACAAATTCTCCTAATAAAAGTGATCATGACATTGCTATAAAATCATTTCTACAGAAATCAACCTTTTTACTCTCTCTGTGAGTCAAATAAAGAAAGCGCTGATTCTTAGAACTAATGACCTTGAGGTTAATCTCTCAACTACAAACTAATAATACTGTAAACAGCACCAGATGAAGAAGAGAGAAATGAAACAAAAATCCTCGTTGCAGTGGCACTAAAGGAGGACAGTTATTTCGATCCTAAAAGGTGGAAAAGGCCAAATTTAGTGTGCAATTGTCTTTCTGTGTAGTTTAATAAAAAGTTAATGCAGCAGTTTATAAATGCTATGCAAAAAATTAGACTATAATATTACAAACTACAGTATCAACTACAAATCTAGACCTCTTCATGTAGAATACTATAAATATAGCTACTATTAAATCTACAGTATAAGCCTTGAGGAACCGTTTTTATAACTTTTAATAATTATATTAACAAACATTATAATATAAATGTTATGAAAGCTTTCACAGATTTCGTATTTTATATTTCATATTATGAATATATATATATATATATATGAATATATCATATATTTAAAGAGTACATTCATAAAAACGTATGCAACTGAACGTGAGACATATTTTCGACAATATTTTTAATTACTTAATGATTAATGAAGGTTATTAGGCCTATAAAGCTGACAGTGTTTTGCTGAAAAAGGCTGCTGTGAATGATGCCTGACTGAAATGCCTTTCACCTTGAGACTTGAGTGTTAACTAGTTTTATTACTCATATTTTGGTATTCTCATACTCATATTTTGGTCTTTAAAAAAAAAAAACCTACCTATGCGTTCTATACTAGACTAACTGAGACTTGTCATGGCACTTGTATACTGTTGTTGTTCTCTTGTTGACCTGACTGCTTCTATTGTTCTCATTTGTAAGTCGCTTTGGATAAAAGCGTCTGCTAAATGATTAAATGTAAATGTAAAATGTAATGTAAATATTTTTGTGTTGTAACAAAGACCTCAAAAGCATACTAAAAACAATTGACCTACATGTTGAGCAAATCCACTATGAAATGTTTTTTGTTTCGTGTTTTCTAAACCATTACCAGACAGGCTATATGGCTTAATTTGGTAGGCATAGTAATGAGCTATGTCATTCACAACTATAGTATATGTACAATCGGTTTACTTTAATAGTATATAAACAGCACTGACAGTGGAAGTCAAATCTGAAGTTAGAAGAACAAAAACGACACTCACCGGCTCGTGCACAACTTGTCATCACATTATAGTCCAAATGAGCGTTATTTCTTTTCAGTTTCTATTTAATTTATATAAAACTTTTCCTGTTCAGAAGATAAAGCGTCTCCTGATTTAGGATGCGTCGCATTTAAGAAGATTTGCAGCGCGTGGAAGTGTTGCGTGGGCGCTGTCCGCGCGCTCTGCTCCTCGCGCGCTCACCAGCACACACGAAAAACTTAAGTGGAAGCTGCATCCTCTCCTCACCCTCTCTGCATCTTTTCAGTCTAACTCTCCCTTTTTACTTAGTCCTTGTCTCATGCCACTGAATTTACAGTAACGGTAATCTGAATGGTTTGGTGAAGTAATGTTACGTCACATCATCAGCAGTGTGTTTGGATCGCAGTAACACAGTAAGTACAATAGGCTTATATCTAAACTCTAAAGTGGATATGACAGACACATAAAGCAGCAGAGTATAAAATGTGTATGTTAAAAAATGCCTACTTTAAATAGCTCGCATGAGTCCAAAAAAGAAAAAAGACTGAGATTGATCAATGGAAAATGCTCTCCAGGCACGGAAACAGAAAGCAAAGAGAGGCTGATAGAGACCGACAGGCTGACGTGACTGCAGAGAAGTGATTGGTTATCCACTGTTAAGTAATGTTTTATTTATGACATTATTAAATATTTGGTTAACCTGTATAGCCAACGTGTGTTGGTCATAAATATGAAACGATTGGATTATATTTTACAAATGACCAAATATGTGGAGGTGTTGGATTAGCTGATACAAATACATTTAAGTAATTCAACTGATGATTCAAATGACACCAACAGTCAACCTCATTTATTTTCACGTGAGCTGAGGTTGCGCATATAAACCGCTAGAGGGCGGGATGTTTCTATTTTTCTCCATTTTCGGTGTGAAAATACTGTTTCAGTGAGAGAGAATACTGTTTTCATCCAAAGGAGTTGTGCACTTGCTGAACCAGTATACATTTTTACAGCTAACACGGTTCACTGTGAAAAGGTGGCTTGTTATATAAGTGCAAAAAAAAAAAAAACCAAGAAGAAGAAAAAAGAAACTCACCTGGACATGGTTATACTGTGACTGACTTAGAGGGTGGAATGAATGTGCCTCAAAATGTAAAAGAATGTGTGGTTTTACAATAAAATGGATCTGTTTTAAGTTTAACAAGATAACGGTGGCTTTAACAGCCATGTACATTCACAGTTTTAACGTCCCATTTACAATATATCCATGTACTATTATTTTTTTGTACAGCCTAATAAACTTTAGGACATTTGGACTTGTTTTCGAGAAATGCCGATTCCCTCCGGTACCACTCTCTGTTTTTAGTCTGTTTTTCCACACTTCTTCATTATAATTTGTTCTGCCTGACTGGATGATATGCTTTCAATAAAAAATTAAAATTGCAGTAAATTAATTAAATAAAAATATAATTATTTAATACCACTGTATAAAGTGATATAGGCTATAAACAATAAACTGCCACTTTCCACTTCTGAAGGGGCATGGAATTAAGTGTCCTTCTACTCACATAATGTCTGAACTCTGTGTGGCTTTTCTGTCTGTAATCAAGTACAATGATGTTAGGCAAGGGCACGCACAAACTGCTTTTGGCTATTATGTCATGAAATGGCCAGATTCATTATATGATTGGAAAATTGCCCAATTAATAAAAATGGTATTTCATTATGCAAATAGCCCACTTAAGTGATGCATCTCAACACATGTCAGTTCTCAGAAAGCATGACTGGTTAATTTCAATGGAAACAGGGATTATATAATCTAACTTTCATGAATGCAGATGTAATCCTGTGCTAGCTTTCAGCACATGTTCAGTGTGGTCCTGGAATAAGATAAACATCCAGCTGAACAGAAGCCAATCTCCACTGGAGTCTGATCCACTCGCTGAACCTTGGGTTGCCAGATCTATAAAACGCTGAACTGAAAGTCAGATTCACTGAGTTTGCTTTTTGTTCTAGCAGTGGAAAAAGATCCAAAACAACACAATTTTGAGATAAATTTGAGTTAACTAGCCTTTAACTAATTTCTTCATGTCACCATCAAAAAAAGTAGTAGTAGTAGAAGCCTTTTACTTTTGGCATGCTCTGTTTTGAGTAATAGAATAAGAGCGAACTACTACTGAAATTCTGCCAGTCAACATATTTAGAAAATGTGTGAACGTCATTTCTCTGAAGACAATGTTCCTGTATGGCCGGGGTAAAAAAATAGACAATTTAGCAAAAATTTAAATGATGGATTTATAAAAAATTTTTTTGTCATCGGCTGGCCTAGTAAAACCCTGGATTCAATTTCAAAAATTAATTCAGTCTCATAAAACAAATGCACACTTCTTAGTTTAAGTGAAATTAAAGATTACATACTGGATGGAGATTTTTAGTGAGTCATTTCTGCAGGTTACTTTGAAATGCCAATAGATGGTGATAACAAGCGACTTCATCATTCAATCATTGAATCAAGTCATTGAATCATTCAGTTAAACGATTAGTTTAAATGCACTGATTCTTTCAGGAATGAAACAAGAGGTGTGTCCCAAATTTTTTTCGCCATTTAAGTAGTGAGTGTCCCCACACAGAAAATTCCAAAAAAGTGGAAACTTAAAAAAAAATAGTCCAGTTATCTTGAATTAACCCTACATCGGCCCTGTCCCAAATGGCACACTCCAGACTTGTGGACTTCCTCAGGGTGACGTCATCTAGTGCAGACCTAGGGCCCTTGGCGCTAGTCCCGGTATTTTTGGGACAGACTTGATCGTCACGCCGGAAATAACAGTCTGGTCTGGTATGGTCTGGTTGCTTTTGCTTATGCCACCTGGGCATTAGACAATATATACATGATTATTTAAATAATGTATACAGCTGTAATAATACATAATGTTCCTTTTGAACTAAGATTACAATTTTAACACATAATAAATGTGCGTGAGTTCTAGATGAAGGTTTAAATATAAATAGTAGTTTTACATACGACTCAGTAAAGCCCTGACATTCCGTTCTATTTATTTAATGAATCATAATGCGATCGTATTATTCAATGCGCTATTATTATGTTTGCGATATCAACCACTGGTCGATGACCATAATGTTTGTATAAACTGTAGGTAACAACTGGTACACCTAGGTCATAAAAACCGTAATGATACCTACACTTAAATATTTTCTTCTCAGCCATGTCATCAATTGCTCTTGAGCGAAATCTCCTCCCATCCGTTGTCTAATTGGCATTTCGCAAGGATTCCTGGGTAGTTAAAGTGTGCGGAGCCTGCATCTATGCAGGCTTCGCTGAAGACCGCTTCAAGGGTACAAAGGCCCCCTAGCTGAGCACACTTCAGAGCGTTAAAATGCTGAATGGGATGGCCTACGGACTCGTAGACTCGGTGACCACGCACAATTTAAGTCCACGAGACCGAAAGTCCACATGAAGTTCGCCATTTGGGACAGGGCCATCAGGGGTTATCAACTCTAATCTAATCTGGAGATCCATCCTTGATCAAACCCACATGCTTGGGACTTTCTAGTAATCCTGAAGGCCTTGATTAGCTTGTTTAGTTGTGTTTAATTAGGGTTGGACCTAGCTAGAAAGTTTTTAGACCTAGCTAGAAAGTTGACCTCTGAAAGAAAGAAACCCTTCCCTACAAAGTGCTTAGTAAGTGCATAGTAAATCAGCTAAGTACCTCTATTTTGAGTGAGATGTTAAATCATTCAAGTAAACCAATTTGTTAGGCATGCGTTAGACATTCCTCCAACACAGTCTGTTTAATGGTCGGCTTGAACATAAATTAGAAGCACTGAAAATCATTGGACTTTCTTTTGCTGTATCTATGCTGTGTCCAAAATCACATACTCTCTGAGTAGGTAGCCTACTTCTTTTAAGGAATTACTTCATAACTGTTTATCTCTGTTGTATATAATATGAATGTGTGTGGTATGAATGTATTCTGGACTTATGACATTCAGCATGTTGTCATTGTCATGTGTCCTACCTCAAATATCTTTAATGTCAAATCCTCTCCTTTGTCCTCGTGAGATAGCGTACACTTCAAAATTTTGCCAAAGCTAGTATAGGTGCTCCAGGTAGTTTTTGTCTATACTGTTTAATAAATATTGTTAATTTAGATATACTTTTTTTTTTTTCTTAGGTGCCCGGTCTAGGAAATGAGGGAGGGGAAAAAATAGAAAACAAAACAAAACCAGTAGCAGCAGACAATGGCACGACAGAACAAGACTAGACAGAATGGCTACACATGGACTATAGTAGAACAACGATCTGGCACCGATTGGCGCGACAGATGGGAATAAATAGAGCAAGAGATGGACAGACATTGAATTCAGGTGAGTGGAGTCAAACAATTAGAAGCGGAAACTGTAGTAATGAGGGGGAGGGAGGAACGCCACTGATAGGTGCAAGACGAACGATCAAAACCAAAACAAAACACCATGTGCACACGAAATGCAGACATATACAAAAACACACACACACTGAAGAACGGGGTGATCAGACAGCGGACATGACAAAATCCTTGTAGTGCTCTAACACAATGTGATCTATGTTCTTTCAGCAACCATGCATGGTCCTCTCCAATATCACACAATTTGAAAAACTATAGGCTACCCCAAAATATAATTTCATGACGAAAGCTCTGTAAAGGATTCTGCAGTGATGATTAGGCTTTGTCAAATGAACCACTTTCTTATTTTGCAAAAGAAAATTGGTTAAAATTGACAGTTTTCTATATTAATTTGAGCATTGTTCACATGTTTATTAAAGTTTTCAAAAAGACAAAAACATATAATATTTAACTTTTCTTAGGGCAGCATTTTGTGTACAATTTTAATTTCAATTCCGTTTTTCAGCACTGCATTTTAAAAAGACAACAGCCATTCCTTTTTTTTTTTTTTCATGGTTAAAAAGTGAAAAATTAATGGATGCAAAACTACACGGACCGCATTAGGTTACAGATTACAAATCTCCCTATTCAGAATGTAATTAGTAGTGACTATTTCAATTAATTTATTAAAGTAATGTAACTGATTACATTTGGAATGAGGCATTGTGCACATTAAAAAATGCAAAGCAACGAATTAATGTTATATAACTAGCTTAAAAATGATTCAGATGTAATTACACACTTTTCTCAGTAACTGTAACAGATTACAGTTACATTTATGCTGTGTGCAAACAAATGCACACAATGCGGTTACATGTAACTAGTTACTCCCCAACAGTCATTGAATTATTCACATAACCTATTAATTCAAAACCACTGATTCATTTAGTGATGGTACTTTGAGTGTTGCTTGTGAATAACAGCTTGTGTGATATTACGTCTGCCTGCTTTGCTCACTGATCAAGTTTTTGGTCAAAATTATGAATTGATAAAAACAGACGTGTATGTGCGTAAACATGCATGGTACTTGAAGCATAGATACAGCAAAAGAACGTCTAAAGATTTTCGATGCATCTAATTAACATGCAAGTCGAGCATTAATCAGACTGTTTTGGAGGAATGTCAGTCTTTTGTCTTTATTACAGAGGACTACTGAAAGTGACGTGACTATAAACGTCAACACCAGAGATGGAGGATCAGTATTTCATCTTGAGCTCCACTAATCAGTCTGCAGGGAAACAAAACCATTTATTATGCGCAAAAATGTCCGCCCATTTAATTAAATCTGCTGTACGGAGAAGTCAAACAAGTGGGCAATCTCTCAATAGGCTGATGAAGACTTTGGAGAATTAATTAACATAATGTAAGCAAAGCACAAGGGCGGTTCACAGCCATTTAAAGGGTCTGTGATTATTTATGTCAATGTACCATAATCAGATTGTTTTTTGTTAGAACCCCCTGTGCACAGGCACAGCACAGAAACACACACGCAGGTTCAACATGGGGTCTCGTGGGGCTGGGCAAGTGTGTCTGGCAATTATGATCCCTTTGATGTGAAGGCAGACACCCTGGGAAGGGCAGGACCTTACCCTTAAGCTTTAGACATCAAGACCACCAGGAAATCTGATGTGTTAATCTACACAGAAGCCTCACGCCAGCAATCAGTGAGAAATGAGAATGTCTTTTTATTCAGAAATTTATGAGGGGTTGAAAAGGGCAATGTTAACCTGAAAATTTAAAAGCAGTTGCATGATTAATGTTCTTGATTTGGAAACCCTTCAAAAATGTTTTCACTTCCAAATGAGGAACATTCAAATGAGAAAATATTAAAGTAAACAAAATTTACACAAAACCCCAACTCTATCTATCTATCTATCTATCTATCTATCTATCTATCTATCTATCTATCTATCTATCTATCTATCTATCTATCTATCTATCTATCTATCTATCTATCTATATATATATCTACATCATATTTTCCTAGGTAAGGATGATGCTTTTGTTGTATTTTCATCTTTGTCACATCAGGTCTGTTTTTTTTTTCTTTACTAAGACATCAGACAAACGTTCTGTCTCTCTCTTGCTTTTTGGTCTCTGTCCCGCCTGTCTCTCTTTCTATTAATCTCTCTCTTCTTTGCCTATTTTGGCAGGCCTGTGCCAGGTATTTGTTGAAATTCCACACACCCCGCAGGGAGAGGTATGTTGCCCTTCTTCTCGTCTTGGCCCTGGTGCCTGTCTCTGTCCATCTTGTGTTCTCAAATATACAGCACATGCCTGGGACACGCTAAGCCCAGATCACCTCTCTAAATCCTGCAGACTTCACACAAGAGTAAGAACCCATTTTAGACCAACACAGCCGTGGTCTGAGAAAGGATTATCAGTTTAATGCCTCAACACGCATAATATGAACATTAAAATCCTTTTATTATTTACTCCCCCTCACTTTGTTCCAAACCGGTGTGCTGTTATTTACAACAATTTAATAAAGCAACGTAAAGTTCTTTTCCAGAAGTTCATAGTGACCTTGGCTGCTACAAAAGATATTTAGAATAATATTTTAACTATGTTTGTCCAAGAAAATGAAATTCAGCGGGGTCCAAAACAACACTGGGTCTCAATGATTTTCATTGTTAATAAAAAAAAAAAAAAATAAAACCTATTTTGTGTTCCAAAAGTAATACAATCTTGGAAAAGCTAAATGATGACAGGATATAAATTTTGTTGATTGTACTACCCATTTAAACCAAACAAAGAAATCTTGAAAATGCCATACACTTAGATCATATTCAAGGTTTTCTGAAGCCGTATGATAGCTTGTGAGAGTAACAGACTGAAATAAAAATTATTCACTGGTTATCTTAACTTCCACTGCAGTTTTAAAATGTTAAAAACTGATTTTAGAAGAACTGTGTCACGCTGTCTGGTCTCTGTTTCTGTCACCTCACCGTAGGCACTACAATTCCCACAAAGCCTTGTCCCTTCATCACAGTAATTGCGCTCCTGTTAATTGCACTCAGGTGTCTTCACTTGTTAGTCATTATCCTCCCTATATTAACCAGTCCTTTTCTGTTTGTCTGCATGGGGTTCTTTCTTTCCGTCACCCAGTTTCCTCGCCTTCCGAGTTCCTGTTCCCGTTCCTGTTTATTTATTTGTTTGTTTGGATGGATTTTTGGTTTTGACCCCTGCTTGTTGATTTCGTATTTGGATTACCCATTAAAACCCCTCACTGCGATTGGATCTCTTGTCTCCTGTGTTTCCCTGGGTCTCCGATCGTAACAGAGGGGTTTTAATGGGTAATCCAAATACAAAATCAACAAGCAGGGGTCAAAACCAAAAATCCATCTAAACAAACAAATAAACAGGAATAGGAACTGGAACAGGAACTCGGAAGACGAGGAACTCGGAAGGCAAGGAAACTGGGTGACGGAAAGAAAGGACTCCATGCAGACAAACAGAAAAGGACTGGTTAATATAGGGAGGATAATGACTAACAAGTGAAGACACCTGAGTGCAATTAACAGGAGCGCAATTAAATTATCAATTTGAAAAGTGAAAAAAAACTTATAATAAAAGAAATAAAAAAACAGCAACTTAAAAAGATCAAAAACTAATTATATTAAAATCTTCATAATACCCAACATATTTTCATATTACTGAACAACTAACATGTGGTTGCATACATTTCATACAACTTGACATCACAGTGCAGTATTAAAAGTATGAATTTAGTGTTACAAAATAACCATTTCGGACTGAAGAAAAGTGGTCTGACACTTTTTAAGCTCTATAAGTATATTTTAACTCTCGCAAAACTTTAGCAGTCTGACAGTAGTTCAGTCTTTGAGTGTATATTTTCGTGACTCAAATGCCTTCATTTCCACTTATTTTACTGCGGTCACAAAATAAGTGTATTGAAAAATACTGAAGAGTTAATTCATTAAGCAGAAGCTCCATAGACTGCTATGATGAGCCAGTTGGCTGCTGGTCTCTTGCAGTCAACTTCACACATACTCTTCTTACTTCATTGATTAGATGTGTTTGAGTGTTGACCGTATCGGGTGTTCAGAGGTGGTGTTAAGTTGAAGTGTGTCTGCGGTGTGTGTGTTGGCGGGAGTGTTGTAGATGAGCAGATATGTGTGTGTTGGCCTCGTGTAGATGTGTGTTGGCACGCAGTGCAGCGCTGAATTTGGTGTCAGTAGCTCACAAAGAGACGGGGTTATAACTTTTGCTCTCTGTCTGTCTCTTTCTCTCACTCTATTACTCTTTCTTTCTCACTAGGCAGTAATTTATGCCGGTTGTTGCTTTACCCTGGACCTCCTTCATCTTATGAGTCATATTCATCTTACAGGAAAGAACATATGTCTGCTGACCCAACTGCTCATGTGCTTCAAAGATCTAGAAACAGTAGAGCTCATTCAAGATCACTTTATAAATAATTGAAATAAATTAACATTAATAGATATTCTGTATAATAAATCTCGGTTACGTGAAATAACTTTATTTTATTTTATTTTATTTTCCCAGTTAGAATCTAACGCGATTTTGGTATTTATGTGGATTATACATTCCGACCAAAATTATATAAAAACAAAGGAAAACCAGTCACCATAATCAAAACTGTATGGAGCTCAAGTATCACTTTCCCAATTTTTTGTTTCCCTTCTAGGTTTAACAAAAGTTCAAAGGGATGGTTTACTTAAAAAATTAATATTCTGTCATCATTTATTCACCCTCATGTCATTCCAAACCTGCAGGATTTTCAGTCTTTTGTAGAGTACAAAAGAAGATATTTTAAAGAATAGTTTTTCCAGGCATTCTCAGTCACTGGAATAGTTTTCAAAAGGCACACCCTGTACCTAAAGGGTCCATATTGGTAAAGCTTCATATTAGAGTCTTCCTGAATCGCTTTGTACAAAATTTAACTGTAAGAGCAATGCTTCAAAACCACCATAAAAATAGTTTTTGTCATTGTGTAAGCCATGCTGGTCAAAATCTTTAGATGCTTTTTCAGCATAAAAATATTTATTATATGCAAATTTCATTTTGTTATATGCAATTTTATTCCATATTTGTTATATGCTAAATTTTCTTTTGTTGACAAGCTGATTTTATAGGATACAAGAATGTCAGGTTTGACTGTGTAACACATCAAAGAGTTAAGAATGTATTGGGGAAAGTCAATTAAGTAGTACATTAAAAGAAAATGAACATTTTTATTTATACAGTACCTTTATTTTTGTAGAAATGTGTTACGTCAACTGAAAATTCACCATTGCTTTTTAATTTGTACACACTCTATTGTCTTCCGCTAACACCACCACCACACATTCTTACAATAGTTCTTCCTATTGCTCTTCCATAACAAGCAACTGTGAAATTTCAGTTTACATGTAACACATTTTTCAGATAAATGTACTGTACAAATATAAATTTATTTATACAGCACTGGTGTGGCTGCTGCTGTTTAGGGTTGTGATGTTCCTCCTTGTTAAAAAATGATGGTGATTGTGCTGGACAAACTCCATATATATATATATATATATATATATATATATATGCTTCCAAACTTGATTGATTGGTAAGATTGTGATTCTTAGTACAATGGCAAAGGAACTGAACTGAAATTTGTAAATTTCTGAAGATTCCCGAAAGTCTTTAAAAATTCGGTAAAGTTTCCAGAAGGTTTTCCATTTGCCAAATTGGCAATTAGGCATTCCATGTCCATGATATTTATGGATATACTGTACACTCATGTCTGACAGATTTTAATAACTGGATGGATCGTTTTGCATGAGACGGCTGACACGATGAGAGAATGTTTAGAAGTTCTGAAAATTTTGGAAATTTTATTGAGAATCAACTCATCAGTTTTGATCAACAAGCCATATGCATTTAGTTATTGTGCAAATGACTCTTTTGTACACGTGCCAAAATGCACACAATCTGCTTAAATCAATAAGAAATTAAAATATTATGTGAATAAAAATCTTACTGTTTTGTGGGGCGGACCCTCTTATTCTATATTACTGTAGAAGAACTGTAGTACCAAAAGTAGTATCTAAAAGGTACAAAAGTGAACCTTTTAAAAAGTTACTGACCCAGTGACAGCTTTTGTACCTTTTTTTCCTGACAGGGTAGTTCAAGTCAGTGCATGAAGTCGGAAACAACATTAGACCCCATTGACTTTCATTGTATGACAAAAAACTAGCATTTTCAAAACATCTCCTGTGTTCCATCGAAGAACGTATCATAAAGGTTTAAAATGATACGAGGTGCATAAATCACTTTTTTTTCTTTCTTTTTTTGTATACTATCCCTTTAAGAATCCATTCATGTGGTCCTAAAGGACAGCATACTGTAGTCTGATCAGAAATGCAAGATATCACCACCATGCATGACTAAGGAGGTGAAAATGTCTTTCCACTGAAACGTTTTCTGTCCATTAATGGTTATGTATTTCTGTATGGTCGTTAGAGAGCGATACAATATTTCAAGTGATTAAATGGTTTTCACTGCCTCAGCTGTGGTTTGGATTGTGACGCATATCAAAATGTCATCCAACATTTTTCACGCATGATTCAGTTCAGCCTCAAATAATGGGTTTAATAATATGTTCATTTGTCCTCCGAGTACCTGTAACTGAAAACATTTCATGCACCTTTTCATGTTTGTTGTTTTAATTCTTACAATTATCTAATAAATGCTTCCTAAAATGTTCCTTGCATGCTCCCAAACCCAAATAACTTTGATGGATGGTGGACATAAATATCGTTCTCTGACATTTACAAGTGTTTTTCCTATGGTATACTGACTGTATTGCTTTTGGCACTAGTAAATACTGCCCCAAAGCACTGACTTTTCGCTCATAAAAGTGTTGGTTAAGAATGAGCTGAAGGTATCTAATCACAAGAGAGAAGTTAATGATAACACCACAAACATCAGTCAGGGTTATAGACTAAATCCTTAAATCACATTCAGTCCTTTGCCAATGAAGATCAATTGTCTCCATCCAAGGCAATTCATAATCGTGTGGGTCTTTTGTTAAAGACACCCTTCTTTCTTCAGTCTTTCAGCACATTCTCCTCATCCCTCCTTCATTTGCTTCAGACAACATAAGAGTGAGAGGAAGAGGAGTGGACTGGCTGCGACTCAGAGATATTCTACACCATCCTAAAGTTTGTCCTTAGAGGAACATTAACATCTCGCTGGGCTTCTTGATTTATACCTTGTAAAGACACAATTTAATTAGGATATCCCAGAGTGGGATTTTCGTCTCTTGAAGTGTGGATATAGGTCGACGTATGGAACATGCCATCTCTGAATACTCAATTAAGGGTAAGATGATTTTCGGATTATAAAAAAATATCGTTTAGGTAGGTTACAGTAGCCTATTAGCATATTAGTCAAATAAATTACATAAATTAGCAACTGTTGTATTTATTACAGTCTTGTTTCTTATATAGAAATTATGTCAGAATAACAAATGACAATCTCAGATGTCTTGTCTATGAAAATGTCGTTCTCACATGCGACAACCATGAAGCCTTTTAATTTCGAATTAATACAAGGGACGACCGGAAAGTGTTGTGACATTTTTTTTTTTTTTTGCGTTTTGATAACTTTGATAGGCTAGCTATATGTCACCACATTTGTCTGCTATATGTAATTTAGAAATCTACAACGAAGTCATATCTTTAAACTAAATTCATGTCAAGTAAAAAGAGTGTTCTTTTAATCTCTCCCACTATCGGGTTAATAGTAAGCCACGACGTTTTACATGTTGAAGCCTATAGTCTAGGCTACATGAATTTATTGTGCTTATTAATTTTACTTGTTCAAAATAATTATCGCACACCGAAACTCATTTCACTTATTTCAGATAAAACAAACAAAGAACTTAGAGTAGGCTCTAACATGGAAACAAATAGAGAAATCCATAAAACATGCTAACATAACAAACAGTGTAGGCTATGTTTGTCAAATGACACTGTCCAGTTTTTCGGTAGCCTAAAGCATAGAAGTATGGAAAGTGTTACAGTCCTCCCCGTCTGGTCAACTGGTACTAGCTTATTTATTTATTTATTTATTTTTAACAGGTGAAGCGCTTGTGTGAATTTGAGCTTATATTCAGTTTAAACAAGATGACAGTAATAGCACATGATAATCTATGCGTTTCTGCTATGTCATTTAACATTTATTTTTATATTTATTAGCATTATACTTTCTTACCGCAGTATAATTTTCCCCTCTGTAAAACGTTTAAATGTTCTACACGCAATACATACTTTTGCTGTCACCTCATCAATGAGTGATGTCACCCCTGCCGTTCATTTTTACTCACTGATAGTGTTACAGCTCACTACGTGTCCCAACATTCCCGATCTCCCCTTCATAATTCAGCGCAGATATAGGCCTAACGTGTTCGACATTATTATATTATGAAAACAATAAATTACATTAACTAAAATTGCTATGCTGAGAGTTGGAATCATTTGGCACTGTTAACTCTCAGTGCCTAAAATTGGTCAAAAATTAGTTTTATTACGAACAATATCATTGTTTTGTGTATTAAATTGCCTTACTGCGTATTTTATGATTATCTAAAACGTACTTGTATTGAATAAAAAAAGAATTAACTTTAGCAAATCTGTCAGTCGCTGTGTCAGTCTATTAAGAAATGTGTTATTTAAAGCCCTCTGGTAAAGGGGTGCTGTGCCTGTGCCAGTGGGTCACTTCAACAGCAGCTCGTAACCCGTCTCTCAGGGTCACCATGTGCCACCTACATTCTTTCCCCCGAGCGTCCGCGCGCCCCCCGGCAGGGCTTTGATCTTCACACCCGTCATGAAGAATAGAATTCCCAAGAGCCTTGCGCTTTATGACGTCTGCTGCATAAGAATTAAAGACCTTATATATAGAGTTTATATGCAAAAACAGATATCTCTAAAAATTTTCAAATATCAAGGTTTTTTTTATCCTGCACTTCAATTAATATTAATCAAACTAAATAATAATAACTAGCTACTAAAAATACAGCTAACTAATTCAATAAAAACATAACAACACAATAATAATAATTAAAAAGAAATTAAACATGATTCGTGGAAATGAATAAAAACGGAGTTATTTGTTTTTGCAAATAAACTCTTCATATTCAAAGCAAGGGTTTCTCATTATTTATTTTTTTCAGACAGGAATTTCGAAAGTTTGTGAAGAAAATGATCGCGCACTTTACATGTGATGGTGGGATATTTGACCAATAACTGTAATAATAATAATAGGCTAATAACAACAACAATAATACTATTAATTATAATAATAAAAACAATAAGGATCATTTGAAAATAATAGGCTATTAGTCTAGTTAGGCCTATACATAGCCTGTATTAACCCTATTTGCTGTCTTTATTATTCGTGTATTTCGGTGTAATAAAAAAATAAAAAAAAAAAAAAAAAAATACCTCAAATGATTATTGTATACGGGTCGCCTTATTTCTGTGAATATTTATTTTGTCTATTTATTTTGCATGCGCAGTTTTTTTCACGCAATTATTTCTGTTTCATAAATTATGAATTCAGAATCTTGAAGACTTTTTACAAAAGAACGATAATAATAAATAGAAGTTATCGTAATTATTTAAAAAAAAGTGTAAATCTACGATAAAGTGATAATGATAGGGTACTTTTGACGTTTTTCCGTCTTAAGCATGCTATTGCTATATTTACTACCCCTTAAACCAACATGACATTCGTTCAAAAGCGCCTATTAACACACTCTGACAAACATGTAACTTTTGTCTGATACTGAAAAGTTTCTTTAAAACACTCTTAAAAGATACATTTTTTAAACCTGTCAGACTCAACCTAGGTAGAGATGTTAAAAAGACTTTATAAAGGCAAAAGTTTATAAAATTTATAAAAAAATTCCTTTTCTCTTTTTTGTTTCTCTCTTCTACCTCACCCATTAAAGCAGTCCACTCACAACTCTCCCCTTCTAATTTGGACTCCCTGATAACCTGGGCTCAGTGCTAGTTACTCTAAAACACTCTTCTGAAGTTACCATTGGGCTCCTTCTCTCAGCGGACGGGTACTCATCTTGGGACTCTTGCTGTCCAGGACAAATGGACGTCTCTGGCTCTACTTCCTTTTCCTCTTCCCCTTCCCCTTCATACACCTTCCCCTTTCTCACTAACCTGTCCCTTCCCTCGTCCTCTCCTTCTCTCTCCCCATCCCCGAGTGTAGCCTCCACAGCTCTCTTCTGCTTTTTCCTATCCCTTCTTTCTCTGCTGGGCATTCTTGGCAACCTCTACACCCTAGGGCTTCTCATTCGCCGCCGTAGGATGTCAAGAAGGCGGCGTAGCGCTCCTACCTGTTGTTACCCCTGCCTCGCCACCTCCTCCCCTTCTTTCTCTCCCTCTTCCTCTCCCACCTCCTCCTCCTCGTCTTCTTCCCTCCACCTGCAGGTTCTGAGTCTGGCTCTGGCAGACCTGGTGTACCTCTCCACTGCCCCCTTCATTGTGTACGACAGCCTGGCATCTGACTGGGCCTTCGGTGAACTAGGCTGTCGGCTCCTACTCAGCCTGGACTTGCTCACCATGCATGCAAGCATCTTCACCCTCACTGCTATGAGCCTGGATCGGTATCGAGCTGTGGCCGATCCATTGGCAGCCTCGTCCACACCTTCCTCTGGACTCCTGAGGGTCGCTTTGGCCTGGGGTTTTGCCGTGGCTCTCAGTTTGCCCATGATGATCACTCTGCACCTGGAAGATGGAGAGAACCATGAAGGCAAGTTGTGCGTTCCCGCCTGGGATGAACAGAGTTCAAAAGCTTACCTCAGTGTGCTCTTCTGCACCAGCATCCTAGGCCCAGGACTGGCCATCGGAGCTTTGTATGCAGCTTTAGGGAGACTCTACTGGGTATCTCAGACGCAACCAGCTTGGGTCGGAGGGGGCAACGCCTACCCACCCCGTGCACCTCGCCCTAAAGTCCTGCTCCTCATCCTGGGGATTGTGCTGACTTTCTGGGCTTGTTTCCTTCCATTCTGGATCTGGCAGCTTCTACCACTGTACCGACCTGAGGTTCTGCGTGTGGTGCCGGTGGGCACGCAGGTGACCATTAATCGCATCCTCACAGGGTTGACTTATGGGAACTCATGTGTGAATCCGTTCTTCTACACACTGCTGACAGGCAAGCGCAGGCGGACCAGCAGGAAGACCATAAGTGCGGCTGCCCCACTTTGTCACAAGGGCAGCTCTGAACAACAATAACAGCTGCCCACTTTTTTGTCCCCCATGCAGCCCATGACCAGTAAGACTGTGCATAGTTATCTTTATTAAACAGATTACTAATTTTGGTTCTTAAGGGCTTAACGATTATAGCTTTACACATGTGTTGTGCAAATAGTAATACTCTGTAATCCAAGGCAATGATGGTGTACCTTCTCTGCCCCCTGGACTACATCTATAATTATAGATAATCTGACCAGCATAGTGTATTAAGGTCCCTGCAGTCCAAAATGAAATACTAAGTGACGAGTTCTTATGAAAGTGTTTCTGAAATATTTAGGGTTCATCACCTTTGAAGCAGAAACCAAACAATTCTGGTCAAACTGCTATTTAATATTAGTGGACTAAAATGTGCGAAACATCTGTTTTATGGGGCAACTTGAAAGGGACAAACAAGCTTTGTCAGGATGAATTGCCCCGGGATGGTCTGACAACAGGTGTGAACCATTTAAATACCAAATTGGTTTATTAGTCTAAGTGCAAAGGAGAAATTACATAGTAAAGATTTGGCTCAAAGCTAAAGGACGTGTCAGAGTTTGCTCTGTTGAGGAGGATAAATCACTTCTGTCATGAAGCCAAGGTACACAATCTCCCATTCTCCAATAGGACATTACGTTCTCCATGAGGTACTTCATTATTCTCAACTAAAACCTCATTTTTAGCCAACAGATCTGTTATAGTACTGACTTTGTGTATTAATTGGCACCTTATATGACTAATTTGTCTTTTTTTATTATTAAATGAATTATGTGATTTTAAACAAAATTTAGAAAATCTTAAAATTATACTTTTTTTCCCCAGTAGCACATCTTGACACATTTGTTCCATTTACATCCCTTTTCTTGTTTATGCATGTTAATGGACAATAGAGAAATATTTCTGTATATCTAAAAAAAAATATTGAAATGTTAAATCATACTGTATTAAAAAAAAAAATCCTGGCATATCTGTTTTATATTTGTTATGTTTTCCTGTTAAATAATGCATTGCTTTGCACAAGAAAACTCGCCTGAAATAATCTGTAAATGAAATCTGGTGCTTATCATAATATGCAATAAAGAAATATTCTATGCAAGAACCCCAGCGGAATGGTTTATGAACTAAGTGAGTCCTTTGGGAAGTTTTCGAAGATTTCCTGACCTGAAGAACCCCACTGCCTAAATGATACTGCAGAAACGTAACACTGTAAAGCAATACTCTCCTTATTACAATAGCAGATGAGTGAGTTTTTCAGTGAAGAGAGAGGGAATGTGAGAGAAATTAATAAGAGATAAAGAGAAAAACACAGAAAAGAACAAGAGAGACTGCAAATGAAATAAAATGAAATATGGTTTTCATTCAGGAAGCATTCATTTATGTGTCTGCATTGGCAGACTATGCTTTTGCTAGCATTCAGTTTTTTGTGGGTCTTGCATGGGGTGTGTGTGTATTGCACTGCAGTGCTTGGATGTGACTGTGTTTTCATTGGATAATATGAGCCTTATTGAGTCTGTATCAGCTTTTTTGCACTTTCTGAAACTGACACACAAATGTGTGTGCGCCTTCATGCGAGGTTAGCAAACTTGGTAATGCTGTTTGTGACATATTGACATCATCATAGACAACTACAGACTACCCAGAAGAAATCTTGTTTTTGCACTGTGTGAAATTCATGCGTATTGCTGAATGGCAGCACTGTATTGGTTTGTGGTTGCCTGCTGCTCTGTGACGCACATGAACAAATATTGTTGAAAATACTGCAGACCTTTCTGTCTGGGTGTCATGGGGTGTCCTTAGCTCCTTGGGGATCTTTTTGGGACTTGGCAGTTATGGAAGGTATTTTTTAAAGACAAATGTATGTGGGACACCCTGAGATAGATAATCTGGATACATAAACAATTAATCATCAAACACCTACTGTAATCTGTGTTTAAGCACAATTTTTATACAACACTGATGTTCTCCTCGTTTGGTTTAACTCATCCACCCAGTCTGTATGATGTAGTTTGGATGAACGCCATCTAACATGGGACTCCATGAGGACCTGATGTGTGCACCTCTCTATACTCTTTTCATTTTCCTTGGGCATGTGTTTCCATTTACCTGAGGAACATCAGAGCACATTGAAGGAGTTATATGTACATGTTCCTACCTCATAGAGTGACCGTTGAAAGACATAAATGATGTCCTCTCAATATGGCTCAGTTTGTCCCACTCATCCACACTGCACCTGTGAAAAACAGGTTTGGCGTGCATATTTTATCTAGTTATTTTTATACATTAAATGATAGTTTACAATTTACTCACCCCACGTTGTTGCAACCATGTATTATTTCCTGTGTATTTTAAGCAGCGTGTCTGAGCTTCTGTCTTCCAAACAAGTAAAATGGAATGATTAATAAGCTTCCAAAAAAGTTCCTTGAAAATAGCTCTTAAGACTAAGTCATTATATTTAAAGTCTGCTGAAGCCATATGCTATTTCAATGTTCAATGACGGGGAAGATTATCAGTGGATAATGGCTTAAAATTGGGTCAGTTTTTCACACAGAGTTACCATATAGCTTGAAATATAGCACATTAATCATATGGATAACTCCTGTGAGATTATATTGCTTTTTTGGAGATTGGCAGTATAAATCAATGTTTCACTGTAAGGAAAAGAGAGGCTTGAACATTTTGCCAAACATAACATTTTGTGTTTAACAAAAGAAATGGAAAATATAAGAGGTCAGAATGAGGTAAGTAAATGTTAATTCACGAGAAGAACTGGTCCTTTAATTTAGGTTGCAGGGATGATAGATTCATTTAATAGTATTTAACATGAAGTCTTCTGGGCAATGTTCTGTGCCGCATAGTTTAATGACAATACTCAAGTTCAGCTGGAGGAGTCTGGGGTCTTAAACTCGGACCCTCTCTCCGTTGTTCTCTCTCAAGAGGGTCTGAATGATTGAGCATGTGATAAACTTCAGACATATGCTAGTATCCAGCAAACCCAAACAGTGGAAAATATTGCCATGAAGGAGGGCAGCAAATCCATAAGCTGTCAGTTTATATTGGTAGTCACCAAGAGCTGGTATAGTTGAGGTTTCCAACAATAACCGCTGCGACTGTGTCAGAGAGAAACCTTTCGTTTTGAAGGAGGCAGCAGTAAGACAGACCTCAGAGGTACGTATGGGGGAAATAGTTTTCTTTTTTTTTCACTGCATCGTTTTGTGTTACCTGCGTGCTTCATAAATCCAACACATGTTCCTGTTCCTGGAATCCTGAGTGTCTTTCCATCCTCACGCTCCCTTGCCTGTGCTGCAGTGTTTGTGGCAGGGGCAGGTGCCCCTCCCTTGGGCAGTCAGCTCAGGAAAGTCTCCTGCTGGGCAGACGAGACTAGGCCGAAGTTTAGGCCAAGCTCCTGCTGAGAGAGAATAAGAGGCTCCCTTTCTCTAAGATACACATACACAGACTCAAATTCAAAATTCCCATCTGGTTTCTCTCTCTCTCTTTCTTTGTACACCCATTGCTCTTTCTATCCCTCTTCCCCTCTTTAAGAGCAGTTAAAGAATAGCCTATACAATTGCCCCTAAATATATGCTTGTAATTGCAAACAAAATATCAAAGTTTGGGGTAGGAAACACAAGTTAAGAAGCTTCTAAACTTCACAAACCTTACAAATCAATGCTTTGAGATGAAAATAAACCTGATTTGAGTAAATGAGGATTCCTACAGCTGATCAGTGAACTCATGAATGAGCCAGTATAAAATGTAAGGTAATTAAAGTTGATAAAAAGTCATAAAACTTTTGATATTTACTGAGTTTTTACTTGTTGCATTTACAAGGCTTCAGCCAGATGTTCTGAGTGCTTTGAATCATTTTGCGAAGCAAAATTGATTCTTGACTGAAAAAAACAGGCATTCTTCTAGTAATATATTTTACAGAAATAAAAATGTGTGCTTTGTATGTAATGAACGCCAAAATGGAGCATGACGCAACACAATACAGCCAATCAGAAGCTTAAGGGTCCAAATCAACCCAATTTAATGAGAAAAAAATAATTTATGAGGTGAATTCGTACAACGTGGTTCATAAGGAAACATGATTTTTAGAAAAAGCATGAAGGTCCACCTTCACATATGTTTACAACCTACACATATAAACAAGACAGCGGGAGTTTATGAATAAGCTATCAATTTGACAAGATAAATAGTTATGAAGTGCCAAATACTTATGGGGCCATTGGTCATCAAGTATGATATGATGTATAGTATGATGCATTTGATCAGTTTTTGTAACGTTTATTTGAGACAGCTTACAAAGATGCTTGAAGCAAGAAACAACCAACAATGACTTGCTCAAGGGTGCTGATTTATTACCATAACTTATGTTCACACACATACACCAGAACGTTTATGTCAGCACGTTGCAAATCTTGCAGATGTGACTGAAAACCTGTCTTACACTGCCAACAAACAGAAGAGGCCAGCAATACAAGTGTCTCTTTGTAGACCATGGGGCTGTGGTGCCGTAAAGCACCCGTCTCCTGCCTCAATCCCTGTCTTCACACATCCATGTCAGCCGCCAAGATCAGGCCAGACCCTGGCTTGAGTACTTTGGAGGCTGGAGGTTATATAAATGAACATCAGAGCCACTGTTCACAGTCTGGTTCTGACCAGCAAAACTGTAAAAATGCCATGTCTGCACCTCTCGCCAAACCTGATGATCATGCTTTTTGAGAATGATCCAATGAATGCAAGAACATGACACTCTGTACAATGAGGCAGGGTTAAAATAATATAATTGTGTAGACTTTTGATTAGTGACTAAGAAGTCTTAATTTCATGCCATACTTTATATTACACTTCTCAGCTTTTGAAAACTTATTTCTAGGTTTTACGGACAAAAATTCTCAATACTGGACTTGTAGTATGGACACTGCAATACAACTTATCAGCTGTACTGTATAATGCTTGGGGCTTTTGTAGAGATATTGCACCTCCTTGTGGTCTGATGTAACTGACAGCACCTGAAAATCACTCCTTAATTGTTTTAGCCTTTCATAGAGTCTCTAAATTGATTTCACCATGAAATTAAGGCTTAAAATGTATATGAAATAAAAAATCACACACACACAAAAGATAAGAATGTAAAGGTAAACACTCTCTAGCACCATAATAAATTTGTCAATAAACTGAATGAAACATCTTCACTCTCCATATAAATCCTTCAGAATGGTGTTGAAGTACAGTGTAATAATAATTAAAAAAATACAAATATGAGCCATTTTCTGAGCTGGTCTCCTAGATGAACTGTACATTTTGACCACTTCTTATTCATGGTAATACATTTAAAACACAGATAATTTTTAGTGAATAAGTTCTACTTCCCCTAAAGTCCATAATTCCTCTTTACAGTTTCCTGAAAATAATTAATATGTAGTGTACTATACTGTACTGTATCACACTAATTGGAATATCTTGGGAATATTGTTAAGTTTTTTGTTTTTGTTTAATGTAATAATTTTATTTGTTGTATTTACATTTACTAGGGAAAACAGTCCAAAACAGCTCTAAACAAATATATCATTGGGTTTGATGGATGAGGACAACAGGGGACTTTTTAACTGGAGGAAGTATTACTATGGACTTATTCTAAATATTGTCTAAATAATTGAAAAATTAAACACAAAATAAATTGTTAGTGAATAAATTGTTAGTATCATAATATTATAGAGCTTGAAAATTGTACAGCTGGATATTAAATGAATTGATATTTACTGTGTTGTTAAATAATGTTTTTAAAGATTTATATTAAGTGAACTAGATGACATCTCATTATAAAAAAAAAAAAAAAATGTCATCTTCCTGAACATTTGACTTCTGAGAGGTTGTAAAAGACTCTCTGAAGGTATATGTGGAATAGTATTTTAATTTATTTGTCATTATTGGTTATTTACTTATTTTTATTTTTTTATAGGGCAGTCAAATCGATTAATTGGCGGGTAACTTTTCTTAACTCACTAAATTCTCGGGGAAATCAATGTAAGCCAAATCTGCGCAGATTTAGCGCAAATACTGAACTCGTGAGGAATCATGATATGTTAAATACAGCCTAATTGTGCAGCACATTTACATAGCTGTACACACCCTTCACTATGCAAAAAAAATATTCTCTTAATAATTAATTCTCTTAATAATTTTCTTACTGTCCAGTTGAACTCTCCTGATGTCATTGCACTTTGGTCCCAGCAATATAGCTTAATGTGATAATAAAACTTAAAAAGGCTGTGATTTCATTGAATAATATGAGCACTCCAGTTTTAAAGTCAGCTGCTGCTGTACAGCTGTTACCATGGAAACTGCTGTATTCTTCCACTCCAAAAGCGCCTCCTGCTGGCAGAGGATGAATCTGCATTTTCAATAAGCCCCTCTGCTATTTTTGTGCAGACCACTAAGAAAATCAACCCATATTTTTATGCAGCAAACACTCACTTGTAAATGTGAACCAGTGGATCAACAAGAAGTTAATGCATTTTAAAAATCAAACAATTAAGACATTAGGATATATTTAAATGCTATTAAATTAATATACAAATTAATTGGCAATAATTGTTTAAAGTAATGTAATAAATAATTGATACTTTTGAATCATCCCTTTATATAAAAAAAGTTTTAAAGGCTGGAATGTGTGGAGAAAACTTTTTGCTTGTGTGAAAACCTGTAACTGAACTGTATGGTATTAATTGTATTACTTAAAAAGGTCTTAAAAAGTCTTAACCTTTATATATATAAATTGTATAATAAATATATTTATATATGAACTTGTGACCTTGTTAATCTGGTTTATTTCTGTATTGTTGCTTTTTTGGGGGCGGGGGGGGGTGGCTAGTTGAGGTTATACATTTTTTTTAGCTAAATTGGCTGGTAAGTGAAAAGGTTAATTTCAAACTCTGTATGTAATATATGTTTGTAATCTATATATAGTATAAATCATATATAAATATGAATATACATATTAATGTTTCTTAAATATGTGTATGTGTGTGTATTTATATATACATATACACAGTACACTCACACACTTTTATTTTCGATGTGATTAATTACAATTAATCGATTTGACAGCCCTATTTCTTAATTTTAGGTTATATTTGCTTAATCTTTAAAAACACAAATAATACAATAACACTGTTAAATATGATCTTAAGCTAATTTATAACTAAAGTTTATTTGTTCATACTGTAGTTTTGAAGTGTTTAAAATTAATTTTCAAAATAAATATTAACATCTAAACAGGATTTTAATTAGTGCATCCTTAAAAATACTTATTGAATATTTTTGTTCTTATTGAATATTGTCACAAAATATCCCACTTCTCTGGTTATCAATAAGTCATTCATATTAAATTCATATAACAATGTGAGAGATTACTTGCCATTTCCAGAGTAAAGATCAGTTTCTTCTTTCAGTTTGTTGAGAGAAAGTGTCAACATCCACAGACATCTCCGAAACCTGCTGCATGCTGCTATAGCACCAACAATCTGTGTCATCTTCATGCTTCATAGTGTCCACATTGAAGGAGAATGTATCTGGGGGTGGACACATACATATGAGTCCTCTCAAAAGAGTATCTTATCAATATCATTGATAAAAAATTTATATACAATACTTAACCAATCAGCTCAACCAGTAAGTATCATCTGGAACAGTAGTTTGCTCAATAGCAGATGCTTGTTACAGAAATGTAAATTCAGTTAAAACAATATTTCCATTTCCATGAAATCATGATCTTGCTGCTGCTCAGGTGTAAGAAAAAGGACCAAAAGCATTTGCTAGAATGAAAAATCTAAAAGTGTACAAATAGTTGTAACTCTGTATCATACTGTTTGCTTAGCTCCTCTATTACTGAGAATAGTAAAATAGTTTGACATAAAAAAAAAAAAAAATATATATATATATATATATATATATATATATATATATATATATATATAGCCTAGTTTAGAGTTATATTTAGTTTAGTTAGAGCTTTATGTTTCTGCAAATTGTAAGACAAGAGTTAGATGTTGTACATGGCTATAATAATTTGTCCCAAAAACTAAATTCAATACTTATTTGCATTATGTATTATCATTTATACTGTATCATACTGACCATATCATATCAAAATAACCATTATAACCTAATGAATGGATATGTTAAGCATTATATTATATTATATTATATTATATTATATTATATTATATTATATTATATTATATTATATTATATTATATTATATTATATTATATTATATTATATTTACAGCAACATCATGTATTATTTTTACAGGAACATACTTAATACCAATATTATTTCAATTAAAATTCGCAAATCGATTCTTTCGAAGACATATTTGTGCGCATATTGCTGTTTATCATATTAAAGTTGTATCAATAAGAAGATTTCAGTAAGAGTGTTTAATTGCATGTGTCTCAATTTCATGCATCAATTATTGGCTCATTCAGTTTTCGGATGTTGATTTGTGAAGTTGCTTGGATTATTATTCTTTATCATTTAGTTCAGATTGATTCAAATGATTAATTGAAAAGATTTGAGTTATAATATCGAGTTGTTCGCATAATACAAAAACAAGATTTTATTTTATTTGATTTTGTATTAAGGTTCTTAATTGTTGTTTTACATTTAATTTATGCATTTAGCAGACGCTTTTATCCAAAGCGACTTACATTGCATTCAGGCTAACAATTTTCTACTATCATGTGTTCCCTGGGATTTACATTTACCTAAATTAATGTTCAGTTGTAGTTCAAAATAAAATATTACCCAGTGGAAATATTTGCATATAAAAAGACAAGACAACTTGACATCTAAGTTAATTCAACTTTGGTGACTTTACTCATTCTTAAAACTGAACAGTTTGCATTATTACCAGTATATTTTTTGGCTATACACAAGCAATTTAACTTAAAAAAATTTAACAAACCGCAATTGACCGATTTTGACCGATATGTGGACTATCAAGGGACATTTCAGTAGCAGGTCGCTAAATGTTGGTAAGTCTTCATATTCAAAATAAAACTAAAAGTTAGAAGCCAGCGGAAAGCTAAAACTTCTAGTATAATGTCTGCCATGTTGTTGACTTCAGGCAAATATCATGGATCAGTCAGTGATTCAGCCTGAAACATGTAAGTGGCATCTTTTCTCATGGGTTTAACGCTGCCTTCGAGCTAATGTTTGATCAATGAATTATGTTTTTAGTGATCCAGTGGAACTGATGGATGTCACTCATGTTGTGGATGACATCGCGCTTTGGGCTCAGGTAAGCTTGAATATTTATTGTTTACTATTGTTTAAGTGGGGTAAGTTAAACTTTTCCTTTGATCATGCCATATTGAACTGAATGGTATTGTTAGTTTATGAAATCAAAAATGGTAACTGCTACAACATTTCTTTTAGAGTTGCTGGTTTTTGCTTTATAGTATAGTTAACCGCTGTAATATGTAGTGTGTTTTTTTATTTTTATGGTGTTTGTTTCATCAGAATGTGACAGACAAAATAAATGAGAAGATAATGCTGACAGAAAAATGCCCCAGTGCACCTATACTCATGGGAGGACCGAGTTCACACAAGGCAAGTTATATATGGTCAAATAGGAAAGGTCAAAAAAGTTAGATCTCTTTTCTATTTTGTTTGTAGGTCTATGGGGCACGATAGGAGGACAAGTGCTTGTACAGGTGTACTGTGTAACAGCAAACAGAAGACAAGGTGCATAAAAAGCTGTGAATCCAGATTTTATTTCTAACTCCTAAACAAAAATTCCTATGGGTAAAATGAATGAGAAAAATAGTTCCTGAACCAATGCTCCAAAAATATACCAAAGTGCTCCACTTGTTGCACTCATTAAGTATAAGTGGGTAAAAATGATTTGTTTTGTTAGATGATATGACACTTTATGCTGAAATTGGTGAAATGCAGAAAAAATACCCCGTTCAGCAGCAGTCACCCATGATTCATTTATTCAGAGACTACCTGCACATAACTGTAAGATGATCAAGTATTTTTTGATTATAGCAGCCTGTCTAAAACAACATGCATAACATGATGCATGATCGGTTTAACCCATTTATCAAAAGTGGTTTTAATTTCTTATGGTGTAGTTTTTATTATAGTGAACTTCAAGGACTACTAAATGACAACTTCATGAATAATTGGCAAAATGCAGAGCTGTTTTTTCTTGTTCTCACCAATATCACATATTAGGTTTTTGCTTTGTCTTTTTTTTCTCTGTTCTACATTTTGTACGTTGACTATGAAAATACAATGGAAATACAGAGATTGTCAGTCGATTTGATTTAGTTGGATAGGTCACCTGGTTTTTCCATCGTTGTTGGTACTCCACTAAACACTCTTGTTTTTCTGAATGCATCAGTCCTGGCATTGATGAAAGGTACAGTATATGGCACTTAAGAAGAAGCTCATCAGGGTGAGATCTTAAGTGTTATGTGACAATGGTTTTCACTTATTGGAAATCAAACTACAGAGTAGTCTGATTGAATGACCCAAGTACATTTACTACAATATAACACTATATAATATAAGGCTTTAAAATTTTCTTTTGAAGAGAGATTTTTGACATACAGTAAATCCAATAAGTATTCAGACCCCTTCATTTTTCATATTTTACAAAGTCATGGTAAAATGAATAGTTCATTGGTAAATGAAAATTGTCATTTACTCTCATGTCGTCAACCCCGTATGATTGAATCATGTTCTGGAACATAAAAAAAAATATTAAACGTAATGTCTCAGTGTTTTGTTTTAGGGGTTTTCTTTACCAGCATTCTTCAAAATATCTTAGTTTGTGTTCAGCAGATGAAAAAAAGTCTTAACAGGTTTCGAACGACATGAGGCTGAGTAAAATATGATATATATGTGTGTGTGTGTGTTTGTGAACTATCCATTTAACTTAGTACTTGGTTTTAAAGCACATTTGGCATCGATTAAAGTGAGATGATGCGACAAGTCTGAATAACCTACTTGTTAGTAGTTGCATTCAGGGCGTTTGAGAGTTTTTCCCTGCAAAGTTGTCGAATAGTTTACATATTGTCTTAAGAGTACCTCTCTTAGACTTTGTGTAACAATGATGACATGCCGTCTTGTCGTTCTTGAGATGCCTCCATATATAAAACAAGAGCAATCGGCTTCAGTTCGTCAGAAGAACATAAAAGACACATGCATGGGGAAACTGTGTAAAATGACTGTATAATGACTGTATAATGAAACTCGTACTATATATATATATATATATATATATATATATATATATATATATATATATATATATATATATATATGTATATATTAGGGGTGTAATGTTACGCAAAAATCACGGTTCGTTATGTACCTCGGTTTTAAAGTCACGGTTCGGTTCATTTTCGGTACAGTAAGGGGAAAGAAATGCAAACATTAACAGTCACACGTACCGAATACACGTACCGTTACACCCCTAATATATATATATATATATATATATACTATATATATATATATATATATATATATATATATATATATATATATATATATATATATATATATATATATATATATATATAAATATATAATATTCCCTCTCTTTTTCATGTGTCTTCAGTTTTTTGCCATCCACTAAGTGATATCATTGGTGACCAGAGAGTGGCAGTGTGCAACTTTTGCTCTGATACTGTTTTCATTCACTTTGGTCATTATCTTCTGTATTATTTATTATGCAGTGTTTGTGAATTAAATGCATTGAAGAAATTAATAATAGTTTTTGTATACTAATTAAATACCAAACACGTTTTTAACCTCATAAAAGACTAACAACATTTTAGAAGTCAAGTCACTTTTATTGTCACATCACCACACCACATGTGCCTTAGTGAGTGAAATTCTTGGGAGCGTGCTCAAAAAATTGCAGAAACAATTAACGTATAACCATACAGACGAAAACATACTTACTTACTTACTTACTTGAAAATAGACATACTTACAGTTAGCACTACACACATTATACACAGAATGTACACATTCTACATTATGTAAACATAAATATGCATGAAAATATGCTATGGTGCAACAGAGTGTACGTGAACTGGATACAGAAAATGTCATGAATATAGTCGTCGGTTTTGGCTACTTTACAGACCTTACAAGAAATTTGAATTTCTAAAATATATTATGATATCAACAGAGAACAAAACACTTATTTAAAACTCCTTAGGATATATGCAATATGATATATGATTAAATAAAGGTCAGTGCCCATGATATGAAATGTCATCTCTCATAAACACATTTGTATGGTGAAGTTTGTGGGACATCAGCTTTTAGAGTCCCTCAATTTATATATAAAATTATATATAATTTTTCAAACGTTAATATATTACGGAAGTTCTAAGCGGCCATGCTTTATAGTTTTTTCCCTTTTTGTTTTCGACTTAATTTTCTCGTTATCTCGACATAACGAAAGTCGTTTTCTCGTTATAACGACTTAATTTTCTCTAATAAGTTACAAAACTGCGCCAGCAGGTGGCACTATAGACCTGAGTATAACTGATGGGGTGTTGTACACTGTCCACTTTACTGTACGCGGACCTTCCTCGTGATCGCTATAATTTGTGCAGTCTTGTTCATTACTGACATTTAATTAATTCATAAATGTTAAATGCATTAATCAACATGATTATTTTGTGTATTAAGTTCTTGCTAGATGCATGGATTTCACCAACGCGTTCTGGGTCATAAAATAACTGCTTATCAAAACCAAGGTTGATGTCACTGTATTCTGTTTGCACCTATATCTTTAATTTGTGCTTCTTTTAGGCACATGATTAGGTAGTTAATAAGCGGAAATGTTCTGTGTATCTACAGTAGGACAGGATTTAACGATGTAGGCTATTTGTGATGTGCTTTTTTCCCTTATTATTAATCTTTTTTGTTAACCATATTGATGAGAAATGTGATGTATATGTAAAATGCATAGGCTAATTAAATTCAGTTTTGTTCTATAATGTTATAATCGTTTTTTTCTGCACACACACACATACACTGCACATGAACGATCTTTTCAAACAGAAGCTTGTAACGCACATGATATCTAACACAGCATATAATGACTAATAAAAATTACAAATTATATATAATTTTATTTCAAATAAAGGGAAAATTAAAAGTGAGTTTAATCCAAGCACCTCAAGATCTTAGAATAGTTCTGCATAGAAGGCACTCCGTCTGTGTTCGCGGTGTTGCCATTTAAACATGTTAATTACAAAAAAAAAAAAAACGTTTGGTGTACTGTCTCTGGAAAAATCAACAGTGATTGATCAGTCTTTATTTATGTACAGTATTGTAGACGTTATTACCTAGGCGAAGCAAAATTTGCTGAAATATATGCTACAGTAAGAGCGCCTGCATGGTTGTCCATCAGATGCCTGTCAAAGTTGAGTTCGTTACTATAGCAACAGTAAAACTGTCATGTCATTATAACGAGAAAAAAACTTTCGTTATGTCGAGATAACGACAAAAATAAGTCGTTATAACGAGAAAACGACTTTCGTTATGTCGAGATAACGAGAAAATTAAGTCGTTATAACGAGAAAACAAAAAGGAAAAAAATTATAATGCATGGCCGCTTAGAGAACTTCCATTATATACAACATCTATTGCACATAAATGCTTTAAATGTGTTGCTGTCGCCCTCTTCTGGACAATAACATTAAAGGCATCCTGCCTTTCTTCAGTTTGTAAAGAATTTTTTTTTTGAGGAAAACATTTAAATTATTTTCTCCATATAGTGGACTTCTATGTTGCCCTCGTTTGAACATCCAAAATGCAGTTTCAATTAATCTTCAAACGTCTCTAAACGATCCCAGCCGAGGAAGAAGTGTCTTATTTACTTTTCCTACTTCTTTAAAACAGAGGTCACCAACTGAAGATGTACACAGCTTAAAGTGTGATCCCATTATTGTAAACAGAATATGTCATGACGATAATGGTTAGTAATATGGCTGTTGTCTAAACTTCTAGTTCCCTAATCGATTCTTTATAAAGGGAATACTACATTTGCAATTTAGAATGATTTATAAATACATGTCATAACATTCAACACTGGTGCATGGTCATACACACCCTGAGCAAGTAAAAGGAAGGAGAAAATGCATAACGTCTTACATATTTCACAAGTGAGTCGCGCATGCTAATTTATAGTAATCCCACGGAACAGTCCACGGCCAGTGGGCGTGTCCTCTCGCATCCCGTGCCTCTGATTGGTTATTCCACACATGCGTCGACGAAAGGGGCGGGTCCGACCGTCTTGACTGACATATAGAGCACTATAGAGGATAAGTGTCTTGTTCTGTCTGCTTGCTTGGGAAATTCATGGGGCTTTAAATTTGTCACCGGGACACAGGTCCATCCAGGGGGGTCAGTGAGGTAAGTCTCGCGGACTATGAATGATTTGGGATTGTAAATGCGGGTGTCTGTGAGCAGTTCTCTACACGTGGCTGTCTATACAGCTGTCTCACACTGGGGACACTTTTGATTGGAGCGCTAACCAGCTAAATCCAGTTAGCAGTCTAATAATAAACAGCTGATTGCTGCTAGCGCTCCGCGGCTAACGTTACACTGTTAAAGCTAACCGTTGCAGCCAATTCTAGCTATGAATGAATGAATGAAATAACTATGAAAAAGAACCGACCGAACCCATTATGTTAACTTTATAACTTAGGGGAAAAAAAGGGGCCGGTTTGTAAAAGCTGTACGTTAGTAGCTCAGCGAGAGCCACGCGCTGCGCGTTTCCTTGAAGTTGAATGGGCCGCACGTGCCCTTCTTTCCATCATAAAAATCTAATGCGTACTGTCCAGCGTGACTGAAACATTTACAAATGGTAGGTTATATGAATTGTAACGGTATCTGAATAAACGAGCCACTGCCAGGACAGTCATCTGTGAGCGAGTTGCCTGTAACAATGAGAGCAGTTCACTGGCCTTTTGTCGCGTTCTAACTCAATTACAACACACAGGACAAGTGCAGAGCTGAACTTCAGCTATACAGATACTACTTTAGTAGGGCCATTTACGTATATTTCAAATTTCACTATTAGCCAACCATGTTTAGCACTTTACGTGTTTCTCAACCTACTGAATGACCATAGTTTAGTAGCAAATCAAGAGGGAAAAACACTGAATCATGCACAGCTGTGATTTGTTTATCATCTCATTGACTCATAATCATAATTAATTATATTTTCCATGTAGTTATGTTCTTGAACATCACATTTAAGGGAGAGCAGAAACCAAAAAGCAATATTGATGTGTGTATATAGCTGCTATTATTTATTTTATTATAATTTTTTTTTTTTACTTTAGAGTTGCGTTGAATGCAAGCTTCTCTTTGCTTTGAAACAGCTTGGCCTAGTTAGATTCTCACCCGGCCTCAAGCTGTAAGTGTGAACATACTATTCTACAACAGCACATGTGCAATGATTCATAGCACACCCACACAAGTATACTGTTAGTTGTGCAACAGTGATGGGCTTTAAAATTAGGTTCCTAAAAACAGTAGTCTTATTCCAATTAATAATGGTGTTGGATGGAGTAATTGAAACCGTATGTGTGACTTTGTCTTTTCTTTTGGTTTCACACAAAATTGCTCCCTGCGATGTGAGACGGGAAGCCTGCTGTCTTGATCTCATAATGACTCCCAATCAGATTAAATTTCCACACTTATTCGTAATCTGTCGCATACACCTGCCGTCATAGTTGTAGTATTGTTCTACTTCCTTAACCAGTCAAGAGTCTTGAAATGGAATATGTATTTTATTGGAATTTCTAAGACATGATTTGTTTGCCCTGTGCTACAGGTGTGCATTACTATTCATGTTTTATACTGTGTTTGATTGAAATGACAATTATAAATGGAAGTGATTTCTGTGAAAACATTTTAATAGGACAATTTGGTGCTCCAGAAATGTTTATCAATGTTGAAAACGGTTGTGCTGCCCGCAATGGTTTCCACAAAATCATTCTACATTATTTTTTAAAAAGACTATTTGATTAATAGAAAGTTTAAATGTTCGGCATTTATTTGGAATTTATTTGAAATGGAAATCTTTTGTCACCATAACATTCTTAACCGTCACTTTTACTAGCAATTTAATGCGTCCCTATTGAATTATAATAATATGCTGTATTAATATACTGACCCCAAACTTTTCAATGGTAGCGTATCTGAATTTGATTTTAGTTTCCTTAATGATGTGTGTTCTGCTTAAGCACATGTTAAGTCTAGTGGAAACACCATCTTCTGTGATCATGCAGAAGTGTGTTTTACTACTTTCAGAGAAACTTTGCAGTCTTTTGTGAGATATATATATATATATATATATATATATATATATAAAAATATGGAATGTTAATATTGCTTGCATTTAGTTATTTCCACATTAAACAAGTATTAGTTATTTTAATCAGATGTCAATCTCTTTGTCTGTGTATTGCTGTTTTTAAGTAATGTGGGAAATCTGACCTCTTAAAGGTTTTCTGTCTTCATAAGCTCCAGATGAGAAGAGGCTGAGCAGAGGTTCTGTGAACTGCCCTGAAATTAATTTTGCAGGTGAGTTAATGCATATGTATTGTTATATTCTGTATCCTCTTTTCAGTGCTGAATTGACGTGCATGAAAATACAAATTTCCTCAAATGATTATGGGTGGTATTATTATATCCAGAGATGCTGAAGTAAAAGCTGTTGCCATTGGTAAAGTCCAACTGAGTATTTTCTTGTTTGGTTTGTTTCTACACAAAACATATTGTATGTGCTTCTTCATAAACACACACATTATAGGGTTGTATAGCTGTAATCAGCACTCAACAGAAACTGCTCCAGATTTAGTTTGTAGAATATATTTGTTTGCTCGTCTCTGATCATGTGGATGGACTGTTGTGTGTAAAGATGGTCTTTTGTGGGTAAAGTCCTTTTCTCTTAATTTCACCTCATTCGTAGTTCAAGGCCCTCAGTTATACAAGATTTCAAAGACTACTTAATGGATGGTTCTTATGCACTTAGCTGACACTGCATGGAAAGCAATGTCTCTGGCTGGTTTTTATCATAACCGTTTGACTTTATCATTCTGTTTTTAATGAAAATGGAGAAGTAGCACAGAATGATGGAGTGAATAAACATTCTGATGTGGACCTGCTTCTTCCTGTCCCCAGGTGCATGGTTCTCATTGCTATTAAAGACTAATTTTGTCTTAGCCGTGAACTTTCCCTGCAATATAGGAATAATGACTGTTGCCAATGCCAAGTCTGGCACAGGTAAGCACCTTAGAGCCTCTGACAGGTTTATAGGATGCTTTATACAGTAGATCATTAGGGTCATGATGTTTGTGATATCCACTTATATGGGACAGTCGGCATGCCTCAATATTTATTATTAGTGACCAGGGGCCTCATGTATAAACGTTGCTTATGCACAAAATAAAGGTGCGTTCTCTGCCGTTTTGTGTGGTTTGTTGCCTAATTGAGGGAGAGGTCTCTGTGTGGGTTTGTTCATCATCGAAATGGTTACTGTTTTCATTATGCAAATTACTCCACTTCGTGATGAATATGCCCTTTTTGAGGCTCTCAAGTTGTTTATAATTGTCTGAGTGCTTTCTGATGCAGTAATATACACATGGATTTTTGTCGTTCTCTGTTACTGGAAAGCATTAGGTTGTGTAGTGTTGACTAATGTCAGGAGTCTATGCATTCGTTGTTGACCTATGACTTGCAATTCATGTAAATTTAAGTCCACTTCCAACAAAACTTCTGGTCACCCTATATATATATATCTTTGCATCTAACAGTAAGAGGGAGTGAATATTTTTTAAGTTTGTTGCTGTAACCGTTTTCATCAATGATTCAAGATGGGACTTAAATGATGCCTTAAAAACCACATCATTAGACACATTTGTTGAATTACTAATAATCCATGTAGGCCATTGGCAGTGTTGCCAGATTGTATGGACTATTTCCAGCCCAAAAGATTGCTAAAACCACCCACCACCCCAACAAAAAAGGCCCAAAACTTTAACGGTCTAAATAAAAATAAATAGGCCACATTTTTCATGGAAACCGATCAAATCAGGGCAAATACATTAAAGAGAATTCCCAAATATGATTAAAATATGCAAGCTGACACTGTCAAAGTGGTAAGAAATTAACCAATGCCCTAAAAAAAACCAATGCATCATTTTCAGTGTCAACTGTTGGAGTAAGCCAATTTCAATGCAAGAAGTGCTTAATTGTATTTATTCTATTTTGACTCCATTTCAGTATGTGTTGTGACTGACTGTAGCTCCACATTTAAACAATTTAATATTTATTTATCTGTCAAAAAGAATAAATCCTCCAATTTGAAGCTTGTTTGTTCATTTTGGGCCTTACTTTGTAAATATGATCAGATAAACATGATTTGTTTTGCTTGATTACTTCGTCTAAACTATATTTTGTCTTAAATGGAAATGGTGACCCTCAGCCATGCAGGAGGTGCTGGATAACCTCAAGGAGCTGCCGCCTTCAACAGGAGCCAAAGACATCGACCTCATCTTCCTCCGTGGCATTATGGAGAGTCCCATAGTCCGGTCCCTTGCTAAGGTATAAACTAATATTTCATTTGAACTCCTTTAGTTTGATAGCTACCGGGAGAGGTAATCGAATTATTGATTATCATTATACAGTCATGGCCAAAAGTTTTGAGAATTACATAAATATTAGTTTTCAAAAAGTTTGCTGCTAAACTGCTATTAGATCTTTGTTTCAGTTGTTTCTGTGATGTACTGAAATATAATTACAAGCACTTCATACGTTTCAAAGGCTTTTATCGACAATTACATGACATTTATGCAAAGAGTCAGTATTTGCAGTGTTGGCCCTTTTTCAGGACCTCTGCAATTCGACTGGACATGCTCTCAATCAACTTCTGGGCCAAATCCTGACTGATAGCAACCCATTCTTTCATAATCACTTCTTGGAGTTTGTCAGAATTAGTGGGGTTTTGTTTGTCCACCCGCCTCTTTTGGATTGACCACAAGTTCTCAATGGGATTAAGATCTGGGGAGTTTCCAGGCCATGGACCCAAAATTTCAACATTCTGGTCCCCGAGCCACTTAGTTATCACTTTTGCCTTATGGCACGATGCTCCATCGTGCTGGAAAATGCATTGTTCTTCACCAAACTGTTGTTGGATTGTTGGAAGAAGTTGCTGTTGGAGGGTGTTTTGGTACCATTCTTTATTCTTCCATTCACAGTCCATTCACTATACTTTCTGCAGAAGATCAATCTGTCCCTGATGTTTTTTTTTGGAGAGAAGTGGCTTCTTTGCTGCCCTTCTTGACACCAGGCCATCTTCCAAAAGTCTTGGCCTCACTGTTTGTGCAGATGCGCTCACACCTGCCTGCTGCCATTCCTGAGCAAGCTCTGCACTGGTGGCACTCCGATCCCGCAGCTGAATCCTCTTTAGGAGAAGATCCTGGCGCTTGCTGGACTTTCTTGGACGCCCTGAAGCCTTCTTTACAAGAATTGAACCTCTTTCCTTGAAGTTCTTGATGATCCTATAAATTGTTGATTTAGGTGCAATCTTAGTAGCCACAATATCCTTGCCTGTGAAGCCATTTTTATGCAACGCAATGATGGCTGCACGCGTTTCTTTGCAGGTCACCATGGTTAACAATGGAAGAACAATGCTTTCAAGCATCACCCTCGTTTTAACATGTCAAGTCTGCCATTCTAACCCAATCAGCCTGACATAATGATCTCCAGCCTTGTGCTCGTCTACATTCTCACCTGAGTTAACAAGACGATTACTGAAATGATCTCAGCAGGTCCTTTAATGACAGCAATGAAATGCAGTGGAAAGGTTTTTTTGGGATTAAGTTCATTTTCATGGCAAAGAAGGACTATGCAATTCATCTGATCACTCTTCATAACATTCTGGAGTATATGTAAATTGCTATTATAAAAACTTAAGCAGCAACTTTTCCAATTTCCAATGTTTATGTAATTCTCAAAACTTTTGGCCACGACTGTACATGTTACTTTTTTAAACCATTTAAATTATTCATTAATAAGACCGCTTTTATCTGCCTCCTAAATATCAACATAAACGTTCACATGTGCACACATTCATGAGCCCAGGGATCAGTTGTTGTGTCACAGGTCATAAGAATGTGATGTACAGGGGGCCTCTTCTTATTCTTAATATAGCTGTGTGAAATTGTTTAGATTGTGAGATCTACTGGTTGAGTTTCACGTTGTTTGATTAGGAACTAACACTTCTTTCTGAGAAACATATAGTCCATGTTACTGTTGATTTTTCTAGTAAGAGCTAGTTTACAGGTGTCTGACAGTTTGATCTGCATTAATGTCCAGTTTGTATAGTCTATTTCCTTTTTTTTTGTGTTGTGCAGGTTATTCTTGCAAACACCTGATAAGGAGCAAACTGAGAGAGCAAGAAATTGTTTAACTTTAGTTTAATAACATTCTGTGTCTGTGCATATTCATGTAGAACTCAAAAATAAAAACCCAAATTGAAAGTCTTAAAAATTCCCACCACTGTACAATTTCAAGCACATATCAAACAATGTATTCATTTTTATAATTTGGTGAGATTGACGTTTCTAACATTTTTTACAGAATTTTTTCGTAAGTTTTTGAGTTTTATGTATGTTATATGCACGATTTGAGAACAAATTTTGCTTTTTACAACTTTGAAACCATACACAATTATTCATTCATGCATTTCAGTGACTGACTGACTTTTAACATTTAAGATTTAAAGTCTGATCAAGAGTAAAACAATCAAATGTATTAATAGAATATTGGGTAAAATAACAAAGGCTTGATACAGTTTTATTTTTTCATATTTAAAAAAATCTGTTTTAATAAAAATGAAGCACTGAGACGCTTGATTAAATCATTATTCTTAATGACTTGGTACAGTTGTTAGAACCCTCTCTCCCTTCTGAAGTGTACCCGGCAGTGCATTTGTTAATCTGGATGTAATCCATTAATCGCTTTCTTGGCAAAGACACTCAAGTTATTTAGTCTCCGCCCACTCTCTCTCAGGCTCACGAGCGATTGGAGGATGTTAAGCTGGAGGCGGTGCAAAGTAATAACGTGGAGCTAGTGAGTGAGATCCTGTCTGACATGAGCAGTCTGACCACTCATGATGAAAGTGCAGCAGAACTCTATAAGATCCTGAAGGAACCACACTTCCAGGTACCTAACCTCTTTGTGTCTCTATGAAAATATGTTGACTGTTTATGTACAACTGTTTATTCATCATGTAGCCTTCTTCGCAGAAAAGGAAGCAAGATTACCTACAAGCACTTGAGAAATTGGACAAATGAGTTGATCGTATTGGACAAGGAAGTTGATTTTATTTAGTAATTTGTTGTTTGTAATGTATTTTCAGTCCCTGTTAGAAGCTCATGACAAGGTGGCCTCTAAGTCATATGAAGCTCCTCCCACCAGCACCAATTCCACCAGCATGACCAGCTCATCCCTCATGCCGGCTGACACGGTTCGCATGATCAGCATCCAGAAGAAGGTTGGAGAGCCTCTGGTGAGTGACAGATGTTCTCAGTTTCACAGGATTAGATCCCACAGACGGTCAGATCTTTAGCTCTGTAGAGTCCCTCTTCTAACAGCTTGTGGTTCAAATCCAAGCAGTGCCATTTGGTTGGTCTGCGTTGAAAAAGGCCAACCAGCCGCGAGCAGCAGAGCTATAGTTGGCAGTGTTTTAACACCTAGTAAAATGTCATTGTGTCTCTGCCAAGGTCAGAAAGCCCACTGAAAACAACCTTCATTTATTGATTGCACATTTCATTATATTAAAAGCCACTGAAATTAACAAATGTGTAGGGATGTTTTGAAATATTTCAAACAAAAAGTCACTGAAAGAAATGTTTTTTTTTTTCAGTGCCTTTTAATATAATAATATAATGCGATATTCAATAAATGAATGAATGATGTTTTTTCCAGTGGCTTTTATAATATAAAATTCCCCATAATCCCTTAATAAAAAGTATGTCTCTAAGACTCGTTGTGCCGGCATTTCTGCAATTCATGGCGTCGTCTTTTTTAGGGTGTAACATTCCGGGTGGAGGATGGCGACCTGGTCATTGCGCGTGTTCTGCACGGCAGCATGATTGACAGGCAAGGAATGCTGCATGCAGGTGATGTCATCCGAGAGGTGAATGGCCGAGAGGTGGGCAAAGACCCCATGGCATTACAGCACATGCTGAGGGACTGCAATGGAGGCATCACACTCAAAATCCTGCCCAGCTACAGGGACACACCTCCACCCGCACAGGTCAGCACATCACCCATTCACAGCAAACCCAGTCAAAGTTAAATGACTCCCAGTTAAAAAATATTCATCCACCTTTTAATGCACGGCGGTTCTTAGATATCCCTTTTTCCAGAATTTACCGATACTTTTATTTTTGGTACTACTTGCCCATAACCAATTTTCTGTTGTTTTGCATTACATTTATAATTCTTAGAAATACTGGGTACAACTACTAAAATATGTATAATGTTATGTGGCTTAGTTCATTTATTAAATTAATATTTCCTCAGTGTTCTACAAGCTTTTGTTTCTTTCCCTTTTTTTTTTTTTCATTTAATAATTTTTTTCCCCTATGGTACGATTTATTCAAGTTGCTAGCACATTAGAGCTACTCCATTGTAGCGGCTCAGTACTGTAATCACAAGACTTCCTCTAATAATGCAAGGAATCACTCTTTATATACAAATAATGAACATTTTCTGAAACATAATTCGCATTTTTCTTTATCTGAAATGTGCTGCGACTTATATTCCAAAGCGACTCATATAATGCAATCAAACCTTGTTCATCACACATTTATATTGGTGCAGAATGAGAGAGATGCATATATCCTAGCAGGTTTCACACAGACTGCTAGTTTCGCTTTGATTTAGATAAATGTATGCTTGACATTTAAAATAAATGTTGTTTATAGTAATTGCTCCTATAATTGTTTTATTTACGATTTAGTTAAAATTTTTAATGATGCATATGCTAAGTGAGCAAACGGCAATAACGATCATGCAACAGAAGTTTCTCTCTCTTACCTTATCATCAAATGAGTAACTTGTGCATTGTTTTACTTATTTGCTTTTGACATACCTGACCAAACTACAAACTTTCCAGTGACGTCTGTGAAAAAGGGATATTCGCTTGAACATTGGATATTTAACATTATATTAATTACATGCATGTACTTAATAGACATCCTTAATTTCTAAGAACTCCATTCTATTCGGTTTGTTTTTTTGTCTGTGATTCTTATCTCTTCACATGCTGTGTGGTATCGGTGTTTGCTATAGGAGCATTTTAACGAGTACAGTATCAGTATCGGTGCATCCCTAATTTATTACATTGTCTAAAATTTTTGTGACTGTTACGGGACAAACCCATACAACCACATATTTGGTGGACTGCAAGAAGAACTGGCATGAGTTTGTACAAGATCATCCTCATCTGAACTGCTGGTATCTTTCCCTACAATCAGATGCTGAGAGTACAAAATAATCTTGTCCGTATATTGTCTGTATAACCTCCTGATAGCTTATGGGTTCGAACAATCCTTGAGGAGGAACAAGGAGAGGCCTGGCCTCTGGTGACTCAGAATGCCATCGGGCTGAAACTGAACATGGTTATCCCTATTAATAACACAACCGGTGCTAAGTAGGGCAGATGGGAGGAGTTAAACATGCGCACACCCTTACTTTCTACTCTAAGGAGATCTGGGCCTGGAGAGAAATAGATCCTCAAATTCTCAGAGTCATTACCTTTTTTTTGTACTTTTAAGCTAGTATATCCTTTACCCACTTTCCTTGCATAAATGCTGTCTGAAAAACTCTCACGAGAGCAAACATTGGGGACCTGTTCCTTGTGCCAAACCTCAGTTCTGTCTTTTTTAGACCTGAACTTTACTCCGTGACTTGGTTATGTGCAGTGAATGACCGCTGTGTGTTTGCTGTTGGGAAATCCTCACTGATAAACATCCACCGGGATCAATAAATATTTCATTTAAAAAAACATACTGTTGTCCTTCATAGAGAAGCCAATTTACAACACACACCAACATAGACCGCCTCTGTTACTATTCATTTATTTCCCAGGAGGAAGCAGTATTCCATAGACAAAACATTGACAATGTGAATTGGCTCCTAGCATTACACAACAAAGATTTTGTCAATACAACATCAAAATGCTTTAGCCTGCCTTTTTTTTTTTGTCTTGGCGTGGATTTTTTTTTTTTTTTTTTAGATATCTTTTCTCTGTAAGCTATGACAGGATTGTATTTTTAGGCTGTAATTAGCCGCCTAAAATAAGTCAGATGTTAATAAACTGGTGTAACAACACTTTCTTTGCCCTTTAGGTGTATCTGAAGCCACATTTCAACTACAATCCTGACACTGATAATCTGATCCCTTGTAAAGAGGCTGGTTTGGCTTTCTCTAAAGGAGATGTTTTGCATATAGTGAACAAGGAGGACCCCAATTGGTGGCAAGTGAGAAGCATTTGATATTTATTTATTTATTTATTTTGGTCACACTTTATTTGAATGTCCAGTTCTCGCTGTTAACAAACCATTAACCATGACTTTTTTTTTTCATTCAAACTCCTCATTTTCTGCTTATTAATAGTTAGTGAGGTAGTTCAGTTTGGGTATTGGGAAGGATTGGGGATGTAGAATGTGTTTTATAAGTAATAATAAATATATTAATGGGTATGCTTTTAAGCAACTTGTTAATAGTGAGAATTGGTCCCCCAAACTAGTGTTTCCATTTATTATTATTTTTTTTTTTAATTATTGTTTTCAGTTCTTTTGTCAGATTTGTTTTCGTTTTTTCTGAAATGTTTGACATTGACGTTTTTTTGTCTAGGCATGTAATATTAATGGAGGCCGCACTGGTTTGATCCCCAGTCAGTTTCTGGAGGAAAAGAGGAAGGCATTTGTGAGGAGAGACCTGGATGGATCAGGTACAGAGGTTCAAGGTTTTTTTTTCTTCTTTTTTCTTCCCTAGTTCTGGATTCAAATATTTTAGGAATATCAAAGTTCCTTCTATTTGCATTTATGCTGTAAAAGTTCCACCTGTGGGTTTGTTTTAGGAATCCTCTGCGGGACATTAACTGGAAAAAAGAAGAAAAAGAAAATGATGTACTTGACCGCGAAAAATGCAGGTTAGATTTGCAATTTAAGTTGTATTTGGTAAGGAGGAGAGATTTCTTTCAGAAATGTAAAAAATAAGTCTTACCATTTAAAAAAAATAAATGAATGAATAAAATAAATCCAAACTGTTGAATGGTAGTGCAAGTATTTTTAAAATGTAAAAATTAACTTTCAAAACTTCTCTCTTTGTAATAGAATTTGACCGCCATGAATTACAGATCTATGAGGAAGTGGCAAAGATGCCTCCATTCCAGAGAAAAACTCTTGTGCTGATTGGTGCACAAGGAGTGGGTCGCCGAAGCCTCAAGAACCGCCTGATTGTGTTAAACCCGCTGCAATATGGAACCACTGTACCTTGTGAGTATATAATTAACATTAACATTAAAGGGATAGTTGACCTTCAGTCCATGATCTCCATTGACTTCCATAGTAAGGGTGAAAAACACAGTGCAAGTCAATGGGGACCAACTGAAGGTGAATTACCCCTTTAATATTGTTAATTACTACATTTGTCATTTTACTAATAAAAAGCCTGGCTCGTCTCAATTTCATCTGTTTCTCAGTCACTTCTCGGCATCCACGCGATGATGAAAAGGACGGCCAGTCGTACCGTTTTGTGTCCCGGGAGGAGATGGAGACTGACATCAAGGCAAGTCGCTACCTTGAGCATGGAGAATATGATGGCAATCTATATGGAACCAAAATTGACTCGATCCATGAAGTCGTTCACACAGGACGGACTTGCATACTGGACATCAACCCACAGGTGAGTGGTTTTGTTAATGACACAGAGATGTTTTACTTGGATATTGTACTGTGTATTGTAATCTGTGATGTCTTTACATATTAATAGCTGGTGAGGATGTGCTAAAGGATGAACTACATATTTTCATAATCCTGTCCAGGGATTCCTTAACCCCTTTGACCTAAAAAATCTACTTAGATTTTAAAGTTGTAATGAAATGGAAGTAGCGACAGACATTTTCTTCCATATTATGAGGTAAATCCATCTGACACTTATTATGGAAGTTGATTGTATGAAAAGTGTGGCATATGTCACCAGAGAGATGTCTGATGATTTACTGGTAGCTTGAGATTACATTTTGATAAAAAAAAAAAAAAACTGAAACCTTCACAATAAGATATTTGCAAAATTATACATTATTTCCTGGTGGCAAAGTAAAAAAATATCCAAAGTAATAGTTCTTATTTAATTAAATAATTTAAATAATAAAATTATTTGTTCAGCTTTTTATGAACTCTCAAAACCCTTGTGGTTTCTGATCATTTTAGGTCTTGGATATACATTACAAAAATTCATACCGCAAAATGCTATTTTTGTTCAATAATTGTTGCATATTGTGCAAGAAAATAGGAATAGATCTGTCTTTTTGACGATTGACAGTTCTTGTCCTGAAGTCAATTGTTGTTAAAGGGCTTGATTTATATATAATACAGAAAGAAATATTATACCTAATTGCTTCTAATTGAGCTAGTTTGCCAAGCCTGGTCTGAAAACACACACCTACCCTATTAGAATTACAAATGAATAAAACACATTTTACAGAACCTTCATATTTAATGGTGTTTAATTATTTGAAGATTACACTTTGAAAGCATTTGCAATTGGTTTGTGAAAGGTGTCATTTATACAGTTTTTCTTGCGCTTGGACTTTGTTTGATAAATGTGCTCTGCAGGCGCTAAAGGTACTGAAGACATCAGAGTTTATGCCATTCGTGGTTTTCATTGCTGCCCCAGAGCTCGATACACTACGGGACATGCACAAAGCTGTGGTGGATGCTGGGATCACAACCAAACTACTGACGGTCAGCCTCATTTCTGTCCATCAAATTCACTTTCTCAGTTTCTTTCCCAATAATGTAGAAAACAGTGGAGTTACCATAAGCTCAGAGTTTGAGATGGGGCCAGTTTTACTAATAGCTTGCATCAGTGTAAGCGTAAACCATCTTTTGCTCTTATAATCATACTTTCAGAATTTACTTGAAAATTAAGACGCACATGTGAAGAATTAGCACTAAAAAGCAGGATTGCCAGGTTTTTGCAACAAAACCGGTCCAATTGCTACTCAAAACTAGCCCAATCGTGTTTCGAGAGGGGTTTCCTGGTAAAAATCACATTCTGGGGCTAAATACATGTTTTTGTTATTGGGGTCGCTTCAACCCACAGACATGAAAAGCAACCGTGTTAAAGTACTCCAGTTCCACGGCAAAAACACGGATTGGCAACGCTGCTGAAAAGTTGTGGACAGTTATTTTTGCACTTGACTTTAAATATGCATTTGTAGGAGTTTGCAAACGATGCAAAATTTATAGGAGAGTATTCAAATGAATCACGCAATGCGTTTTACTAACATTCGCGCTCGTCAAATTACTGGCATTTGGGCATTATTTAGCGCCCAAAAAAGGCTTTATTTATTGTTGCTAGGAGAGGCACCGCAGAGAACAGAGAGCGAGTGGTAGAAGGGAGAGGATTTTTTTTTTTTTTTCACGAATTAATTTATTTTGAATACATATTGTTTACCAAGCCATGTTATTTTTAATTCGCTTCAGGAAATAAAAGATGACTTGGAATCCTCAACTAGGAGTCACACAATACCAGCTCTATCAAAACAAAATTTTTTGGCCTCTGGTTCTTCACAATGTACTGTGGCTTTGTTATTGGTTCATTCTTTATTTGCGACTATGCTAATTTGCTCTGCGCTTGGTATAATACATTATTAGATATGTAACTAGGATGTTGCATTGCTTATTGAATTTTCCTCGCCCGTCTACGCTGTTTTGGAATTGGCCCGTTTAGTAAAACTGGCCCATGTTTCTTTAGAAGCCTCAAGTGTGACGACTTCTGTTTCTGTCTTTTTAGGAAACGGACCTAAAGAAAACAGTGGACGAAAGTGCCAGGATCAAGCGGGCGTACAATCACTACTTTGATCTGACTATAGTTAATGACAATCTGGACAAGGCCTTTGAGAAACTGCAGGCAGCTGTGGAGCAGCTGACCACACAACCACAGTGGGTCCCTGTCAACTGGGTTTACTGAGACATACAGCCGTCCAAACACCCCATCATCATCATCATCATCTGAGGCACAGAACACAAGTTCACACTGAACGGACCCAGCAGTCACTATACAAATGTACACTAGCCATTCAGTCACGACAGACATAAGGGAAGTGTACTTATTTATTAACATTATTTTATTTTCTACTGACTAAACTTAAAAACTTGGGAGGGAAAAAGCAAATAGGATTTTTTTGTCATTAAAATAGTGATTTTAACAGTTTTCCAAGTAAGTATAAGCTGCATTACAGTATTTAAAGTAGAGGGCTGTTTTCTTGCTGTAATTTTAGTGTTACAAACGTTGGTTTACGGTGCAGGCTTCATCTCACAGTTCTTTATCTGTCATACAGTTCAGTCACTACAGTGTCAAGCAGCTTTAGTTTATTCAGCTTCAAACATAAGATCTTTATAAGTGTCATTCTATTCTAAGTGTTATCCTTTCTTATCAGTTCAATTCAAGAAAGCCAAATTTAACTTTTACAAAATCACAATAGCACTTTATTTTACAGTCCTGTTATGTTTGTACTATAATAACTAGGTACTAATCCTGAACCTAAATTTATAGCCCAGAGTATACTTCAGTTTTGACGTGAATGCTTAAAGGGGTGGTTCACTAAAAAAATTATTTACTCACCCTCATGTAGTTCTGAATTCCTTTCCACTGATATTTTGAGGAGTGTGGGTAACTAACCAAACAGTTGTATGGTTACCTACATGGTATGGAAAAATACTATGAACGTCAAAGGGGACCAGAAACCATTTGGTGACCCACATTCTTTAAAATGTCATCTTTTGTGTTTAGCAGAAGAAAGAAATGCATTCAGGTTTGGAACAACTTTAGGGTGAGTGAATGATGACTTAATTGTAACTTTTGTGAACTCCTGCTTCATTGCGTCATCCCATCCTTGTGTGTTTTTTCTACTTTACTACATTTCTACTGAAATGATGGGCCAGTTCAGTGTTGCCACCTTGTGGACAAACCAATTCTTGTGAAGAAAAAAAAACGTATCAAGACAGATGCTGTGCCCAAAATCAAACACTTCCCTACTGCATAGTATGCAAAAAAAAAAATTGTTTTAAAATGGTACGCAAACTATAGTGTGCATTCAATGGACATTTTACTATCCCAAGAGGCCTCGGCAGAGGATTTATGACGGTAAAGCAATGCAACAGATGAGAGTAGGTCACAAGACAGTAACATGGCAGATGTAGTATGTTTGAATTTCGTTCATACTACCCATTCTCATATTATATAGTACATACTTCTGCAAAGTAAATTCCAATTCAAATGTAATGCCCATAACAGAGATTTCAGATGCACCAAGAGCTTGATCTCTGCAAAACGAAAGTGAACATTTTCTAACTGGTATGTGTTTCTAAATAATGCAATTAAAATGATGCCCCTTACCTGACCCCACCCCTAAACACAGCAGCAAATCAGGTTACACAGTTGAAAACGCCCTCATTTTGGTCACGTCCTCTGATCTAGTAACCTATTACTGTCCTGCAGAGACATGAATTTGGATCAAGGACAGCATACAGTACACAAGTACTGTGCTTATGACAAAATTTACGTCACATGCACTGTGTAAAATTTTTAAATTAGTTGCATTTGTCTCTTAACCACCTCACACAAATGCTTGTCAATGCAGGTGTTTATTGTTATTGTGTTCTACGGTAATTTGTTGTTCTGTTTTCATTTATTTTTCAACTCTAAACAACATCCCTGGCCACTCATTAAAAAACAAAAAATTTAAATGCACATGTACTGCAAAAGTACTGCAAAAATAATATACTTGGAGTATTAGAAAGTACACTCTAGGCTTAAGGGCCAGTTCACACAGAACAAGTTTGTGTTCCATTGCACATTATATATATATATATATATTTCATTTATTCATGGGTCTCGCTTCTTTTCAGTGTCTTGTGCAAAATGGCCAACCTTGGCTGATTTTTTTTTTTTTCTTTATCAGTGCTGCACCTCTGCATCTGGATATTTTTATGTGGCATCTGTAGTTTTTAAAAGCAAAAGCCTGTTCTGTGTAAACCGACCTTAAAACCTAACCTTAACTCAAGTCCAAGTTACCATACATTTATATTACCTTTTATATTAAGTGCATGTACTATAAAATAAAGTGCATGCAATATCATGGGTTTATAGAATTATGAGCTAATGTCATTGTGTTGCTTGTATGTCCTAGTATACAGAATCAGCACCGTATTTAGCTAAATGCCTTTCTCACAGGCACAAATTCACATTCAATGGAATATAGACCAAGTGTGTCGTGATCACAAGCTACCTGGCCTCACAGATTCATAACCTGTCATCTAGCTGTATGTAGTGATGTACCTCTGTCTCTGGTGTCTTGCTCCAGTGTCTTTTTCAAGGCTTTGTAACTGATTTTTATCCAGGTTGTGTATTCACTTGAAAATTCTATATTTTGCGATACAGAGAGTTGTATTTTCTCAAATTAAACCACTGTCTAATAAATTAATCTTAATTTTGGATCACTTAAGTCTTTATTTTCTGGGGTCTCATTTATAAAGTGTGCGTACACTCAGATTTGATCTTGGTGTGCGTACACTTAAATCCACGTCAATGCTCTTATTTATAAAAACTGCCTCTGATGTGGAAAGGTGCTTAGCGTCACATCATGGTCTGAGCAGACGTACACTTTTTATGTAGGAGTACTGCCGGTTTTTGGAAATGTACAGGTGCTGGTCATATAATTAGAATCTCATCTAAAAGTTGATTTATTTTACTAATTCCATTCAAAAAGTGAAACTTGTATATTATATTCCTTTATTACACACAGACTGATATATTTCAAATGTTTATTTCTTTTAATTTTGATGATTATAACTGACAACTAAGGAAAATCCCAAATTCAGTATGTCAGAAAATTAGAATATTACTAATGACCAATATAAAAAAAAAAAAGGATTTTTAGAAATATTGGCCAACTAAAAAGTATGAAAATGAAGTATGAGCATGTACAGCACTCAATACTTAGTTAGGGCTCCTTTTTGCCTGAATTACTGCAGCAATGCGGCGTGGCAGGAAGTCGATCAGTCTGTGGCACTGCTCAGGTGTTATGAGAGCCCAGGTTGCTCTGATAGTGGCCTTCAGCTCTTCTGCATTGTTGGATTTGGCATATCGCATCTTCCTCTTCACAATACCCCATAGATTTTCTATGGAGTTAAGGTCAGGCGAGTTTGCTGGCCAATTAAGAACAGGGATACCATGGTCCTTATACCAGGTAAAGGTAGCTTTGGCACTGTGTGCAGGTGCCAAGTCCTGTTGGAAAATGAAATCTGAATCTCCATAAAGTTGGTCAGCAGCAGGAAGTGCTCTAAATCTTCCTGGTATACCTGGACCTGGAAGTCTATATTCCTGGTATATTTGAAGCTAGATGCTTCTGACGCTGTCTGTTGTTCAAGAGTGGCTTGACACAAGGAATGCGACAGCAGAAACCCGTGTCTTGCATACGTCTGTGCGTAGTGGTTCTTGAAGCACTGACTCCAGCTGCAGTCCACTCTTTGTGAATCTCCCCCACATTTTTGAATGGGTTTTGTTTCACAATCCTCTCCAGGCTGCAGTTATCCCTATTGTTTGAGCACTTTTTTTCTACCACATCTTTTCTTTCCCTTCACCTCTCTATTAATGTGCTCGGACACAGAGCTCTGAACAGCCAGCCTCTTTTGCAATGACCTTTTGTGTCTTGCCCTCCTTGTGCAAAGTGTCAATAGTCATCTTTTGGACAACTGTCAAGTCAGCAGTCTTCCCCATGATTGTGTAGCCAACAGAACTAGACTGAGAGACCATTTAAAGGCCTTTGCAGGTGTTTTGAGTTAATTAGCTGATTAGAGTGTGGCACCAGGTGTCTTCAATATTGAACCTTTTCACAATATTCAAATTTTCTGAGATACTAAATTTGGGATTTTGCTTAGTTGTCAGTTATAAACATCAAAATTAAAGAAATAAGCATTTGAAATATATCAGTCTGTGTGTAATGAATGAATATAATAAACAAGTTTCACTTTTTGAATGGAATTAGTGAAATAAATCAACTTTTTGATGATATTCTAATTATATGACCAGCACCTGTAAGCTTTCTTGCAGCTCACTCTTCCACATTAAAAAGGATCTGGATGATGACTGGTGATCATTTATATGTTAATGACATTAATGAGGAGTCATTTAGAAGGCAGAGAGCTGAAACCAGTTGTGCGCAAGTTAAAGATCATTTGCCATTCATTGATTTCACATCTGAAAGAGAGGCGTATGTGTTTTCTGTGCATACATTCATTCTATGAATCACACATACGCATAAGAATTGATCGTTAGCTTAGTTTTAGAATGGTTTCTGTGCAACGTTTTACAAATGAGGCCCAAGGTGCAGATTTGCTCTTGTTGAAGTTTAGATGGAAAAAAACTGAGTTAAGGAATTTATGAAAACATGGACAAAATATGATGTAAACAATTTATTGTGCATTTGCACACATTTTTACATAAGAGTGTATTTCCAAGGTTGCCAGATTTCCGCCAAGTTGCTACTCTGAACCAGCCCAATCGCGTTTCAAGGAGGTTCCCCTGGTAAAAATCACATTCTGGGGAATAAAAAAAAAAAAGACTAATTTTGGGTAAGGTTCCTGTGGTAAAATTTGCATTTCAGGGGATAAATACCATGTTATTGGGGTCGTGGACTTGGCAACACTGTATTTTCACTTTAAAGGTTTGATACTTTAAAATAAGTTTTAAAATGAATAGAAAATTTCTATAAAACAACTGAAAGGCCACTTAAGGATTAATAATTTTTTATAGTAGATTGTCCACAGCTTTAAGTGCCCTTTGGTCCACAGTTTACATCAGATATTTTAGCTTTGCGGTTGTCCTCCAGTCAGACAGGGGGCACTAGAGATGCCAAGCCTTTAACAGCAATGCACAGTATGAGAGGAAGGCGATCCTGTGGGTTGCTGATTTTTGTAGCAACTGAGTCCTTCTGCTTAAGCAGCTTCACGTTACAGGAAGCAAAGAGTGATGTAACGTTCTTGAAAACCTTCTCATCGGTTAACGCAGCCAGAGCAGCATCTTTCAGAGAGGACTTCTTATTTGAAATCATATTTTGCACCTGCAGGACAATAAACACGTCATCTAGGCAGTAAAAGGTAGTTCTGTTCCTTACATGTACATAATTAGCATGGTAAAGGTAATGATTTCACCTAGGACTGTTTATTTTTTTTACAATGATGGCTCTGTATTTATGAGCAGATTAAAGCCTGTATTTAACACAACCTTTTTTTGACTTCTAAATCTCAACACCCATTCACTGCCATTATAAAGCTTGGAAGAGTCAAGACATTTTAAATATAACTTTGATTGTATTTGTCTTAAAGAAGAAAGTCATATACACCCAGGATGGCTTGGGGGGACTAAATCATGGGCTAATTTTCATTTTTTGGGTGAACTATCCCTTTAGACAGGCCCTATTTGTTACTTGGCTTTAATGCTATGCTTCCTTTTTTATGGATCTTTTCTTTGATGAATCTGTTCTTAATATGGAGTACAGTTACTTAATATGAAGATACTCACAAGATGAAGTAAAGCTTGCAGGGTTGTGTAACTGCAGCAGGATTTGAGCTCAAGCAGCGCAGAGTCAGTCATCTCTAGATGAGCACATGATTGGTTGTGAGAACAAAGGTGTATGATAACAAACAACCATCAGGAAAATGACGATGCATTGAAAGTGAAACTACTGATTGCTTTTATGACCAGTTAATAATATACAAAACACAATCCATGACCTTTATTTGTCACTTTAACTGAACTCACCAACTAAGGAGCTGATGAGCAGATGGGTGGCAGTCAGAGTGCTGAGTTTCTTCTGCTTTCCAGAGGGGCTAGAACCAGCGGTCTTCTGTACAAGCTCCAGTGTGGCCTTCAGAGCAGGCACCTTCTCTAATGCACTGGGTTCAGGCTGCGTCCCATCACACAGGTCCTCTAGCTGAGAGAGAGACAAACAAGTCTAAAGCTGTCCAACATCTGTCTATTATTACTGTTCAAAAGTTTGGGGTCAGTAAGGTCCCGTGTCTCACTCACTGCGTCCTCCAGCACGCTGATGGCTGCACTGTCCTGCAGGAGCAGAGAGATCTGCTGGAATAATGAGGAGCGAGTGCTGGATGGGAGTTTAGAGAGAACTGTCAGCTGCCCCTGGAGTCCTTCCAGATCTTAAGAGGGAAAGTAAATCAACTTTATCAAAGCTTTTATTTATGGAAATAATGTAAACTCTATAGTTTTAACCAACTGTCTTTACTTAAACTCCATTAGGGCAATATACAGTGCTGTGAAATAAAATTTGCCCCCTTCCTGTTCTTTTATTTAATTTTTTGCGTACTTGTCACACTTAAAAGATTCAGATCACCAAACAACTTTGAATATTACACAAAGATAATCCGAGTAAATACAAAATGCAGTTATAAAATGATTTCATTTATTAAGGGAAAAAAACTGTACCTGGCCCTATGTGAAAAAGTAATTTTTGTTTAATATTAAAATTAGTTTAATGATCTGAATCATTTAAGTGTGACAAATATGCATAAGATAAAAAAAACAGGTGGCAAAAACGTATTCAACTAATAAACCAGGAATAAAAGTAAGTAGGTACTTCTTTTGAATAAGCAATTCATGCTCAACCATGAAATCCTATGTTCTATATACTATGAATGTGTTATGAAATTAATCCAGTCGTTCTGTATTGACTATATTGGCACGGTCATGTGACCCACCAGTGTCACTTTACAGCCATTCACAACTAGTAAAGAATTCACTTCCTTTCACCTGTTTTGTGAATACTGTGAATTCAAACACACCACCCTTTCACATCCCATTTTTCACCTATTATATAGTAGGGAAGTGTGCGATTTATGATGCAGCCAAGGTTGCTGTGTTAGGCTAGCTGTGATGTATATAAATAACAGATTCATTGTTTTACACTTGGGGAAGTTAACTTTGCAGTTGCACACTTAACAGTTATCGTTGAATAATTACTCTGAGAAAAAATGATTTATTTTATTGTCACATTTTTTTTCTGTTGTTTTCAATGAAAGATGGTTAGAGTAGCTACTGTGATGTTACCTTCCTGTAGTTTATTGGTTGTTTTCCCGGGTGCAGCACTAACTGTTCTTGCTTTCTGCACCTTCACTGGCCCGTCAACTTCAAAACCACCCTTGACATTAGGCAGCAGGCACATTTCTGACAAAATGGATGAGAGTACATTCATGGTTGTATTTATGTTTATGTGTAAAAATGTCAGACTCTGTGCAATGACCTTAAATCTGGATCCTCAAGCAAAAACCTCTGGAATGTAATTGGTACAAAACTTCCAATGAAGGATTTACCGTAGTGTCCAGTTTGAGCAACTTCTAGTTCAATCACACTGTAAGCAATGGTGGTTTTGGGAGGGATGTTGATCGACACATTAGTGTCATACGCGACAAAAGGCTTCTCTTTATCATTGACTGACACCTGCGGAGAAACAAGAGACAGGCGGGACAGTTTGTATTAGGAGGAGAGGAGACAGGAGGCAGGACCGGACACGTCCCCCTGGAATGTTGTTACTGGATGGTGATACACCCAAGACTGTCATCAGAAAAGAAGAATGTGTGATCACAAAAGCCCTACCTTTATGGTTTTATTGAACCCAAACATTCCAGTGCAGGTACCACCTTCCTGAACGTCCTCTGTGATGGTGCAGGGCTGAGTGGTGACGATTCGCTCCTTCACGAGCGTCAGCACCTCCCTCTGAGACTCCCGTGTCTGCTTGATCAGAGAGTGCGTCAGGTCCAGAACTCTACAACCACAGCAGAGATTCAAGTTTGACAAAAGTTATGTCACAATAATAACACAATGAAAGTAAAGGTGACGTGACATACAGCTAAGTATGGTGCACCATACTCAGAATTCGTGCTCTGCATTTAACAAATCCAAAGTGCGCGCACACACACACACACACACACACACACACACACGGAGCTGTGGGCAGCCATTTTTGCTGCGGCACACGGGGAGCAGTTGGGGTTTTGGTGCCTTGCTCAAGGGCACCTCAGTCGTGGTATTGGCGGCCCGAGACTCAAACCCACAACCTTAAGATTAGGAGTCAAACTCTCTGACCACTAGGCCACAACTTCCCCACAATAAACAAGTGTGTGACATGGATTTACTGTCAAAAATGCATGAGTCTACACGTGCAAGGTGTGTCTCAAGTCTTCATTGTCTAAAACTTTTCACCTGCATCAATACACCTGGATTAACTTTAAAAAAAGAAACGGTTGGAGATATATCTAGCTTTACATTTCTCCTGCTGGTGTTGTCAAGATTTAGACAAATAAGCCAATCAATTTAGACAAAGAATATTTTTAGGTCACATGACAAAACATTCAAAAAGCATGAACGCGTAAAAGGAGATTTAGATATATGACAAATGAGGACATAGAAGACAATGAAAGAAGAAAATCTACATATCTGCACATAGAAATAAAACCTTGTGAAATGTTTTAAAATTTCTAAAAACAGTGTTCAATTACTGTTTTTTTCCCCACACATATATACATGAGTCTATTACGGAAACCTGCCACTGAATAAGAAATTAAAAAAGGTAATTGTGACTTTTTACCTCAGAAGTTTTTATCTTGCAATTCCTTACAAAAAAGTAGTATACTTCAAATTTATTTTACTAAGTATACTTAAGTAAAGTTCTAGTAGTATACTTGTAAGTGTACTATTTCAATACTCCTTGGGACTAAATTGGCCCATTTTCTAGTATATAAAAGTATACTTTTAAGTATCCTTTAAGTATAACAGTAGCATTGTAGCATTGAGTACACAACTAGTTTTCCTCTATGTTTGTAGTTTATACTGCAATTATACTAAAAGTGAACTTATAGGTACACTGATAGTTTACTAATTAAAGACTATGTACACTTTGAAGTATAGTCTCAGTAAACTACTAGTTTAGTAGTTTTTACTGCAGGTATACTCATAAGTTTTCTTTAAGTGAACTTTACATCACACATAAGTATACTACTATGTCCCTATTTAGGTTTGAATTTGTATAACATACAAAACATCCAAAGAAAGAACAGGGCATCTGCTCGTAAACAAAAACTAGCTTCATGCATTATTTTTTTAACACTTTAATGCGTTTCATAAAAAATGAATAACATTTCGAACGAAAAGCTGAAAAAAGACTGTGAATTGAATTCAGAATGATAATGAAAACATAAATGGAGTCGATCAACACTCCAAAACTTGACTGTAATTATTACCTCTTCATCGGTCGACATTTTATTCCATAACGTTACAGTTTTGATGTGTTATTATCTGGTGTTTCTTTTTTCTTCTTCACTTGTGTTTTTTTGGGAAATTCTGTGCAGAAGATGTGTACTAGCGCCATCTACCGTATAATAATGAAAACACAGATTCTAGTAATAGCTCAAATATATTTATAATTTTTGTAAGTATAAAGTCAATTATACTTAAATGTATACTTAAATGAGGAGTACGTAAGCGCATTTCTGAGAAGTACATAAAAAGTAAACTAAAGGCATACTTTCCTATTTTTAGTTTAAAAGAAGTATATTAATAGCACACTTGAATAAACATATTTTTCGCAAGGGAATCAGACTTTTGTTTTTCGATTTGTGAGATGTGAACTTGCAATTGTAAGAAAATGCCAGAATTGCAAGCTGACTGACGAAATTGTAACTTGCAATTGCGAGTTCATATCTCACAATTCTAAGAAAAGTAGTCAGTATTGTGGACATAAATTCAGAATTGTGAAATGTAAACTCAAAATCGTGATTCGCAACTACATTTATTTTAATCTATTGGCAGCAATGTGTTTCCACAGTCTATTCTTATTTAAAAAAATAAAGAAATAAAAATCATCAGTTTTTGTATCTTTTAAACTAGACACACAATTGCCTCATATAATAATGTGATAAAACAATCAAGCATACTTAGAAAACCAAAGCATTTTTATTCGATACCTTCAGCCTTAAATCTCAGTTTGTGATCGAGAGCAAAAAAAAAACGGAAGCAGGACTTCACGGAAAAACAGAAATATGACAAGAATTTTAAGCACAAACAACACGACTTGTACTTTCATTTCCTCATTTTCATTCAGCAGTGTCTGTATTTGTCGCTACAGGCGAGATTCACGTGTACAGTACTTAAACCACAGTGCATATCACAACACTCTCTTATCTGACCAAGCTTGTGAAGACAGTGGCTCTTAACACAATCATGTGGTCAGTCCCTCACCTGGACTTGGAAGCCTGTAAGAGATTCTGTACATCCACCTCCTGCTTCTTTAGGTTTCCAAACGATGACTGAAGTTTGCTGGAGCTAGCAACCCCCGTATTAATGGTCCCCGGCCCAAAATCAGCTGCAGCACTTCCACTTTTGTTATCCACAACTTTGCCATTAAAGGTCAAAAAATCAGTTTCATCCACAGCTGTGAAAAAAAAATAATACTAATTTACATCAGCTCTCCCAAAGACATAACACCTTATTAAACACAAAACCACCTGATTTTAAATAGAGTTACACACACAAACAATTTTCACATAGAAAACATGATACTATAGAAAAAGAAATGCATGCTTGAAATGTATGCCAAATTATAAATGTACATTTTCTTTAAAAAAAAGTTTATGCAGATATTATGAAATGAAAGGACACTTAAGTGTACCTAAAGATAACATGTGCCTTAACAGACTTTAGTAAACTTTTAAAGTGCACTTTGTAATAATGTCAATTTTAAATCATTGTTGTTTTCATCATCTTTTGTTCTGCTGTTTTATGTTTGACTAACTTAAGTACTTCATTATAAGGTTACACTTTATTTTAAGGTGTCCTTGTTACAGTGTAATTACACATTTAATTTAACTACTGAGAAATATTAATTAACTACATTAATTAAGTACTGACTATATGGTTTGGCTTAGGGTTACTTAAATGTAATTAAGCATAATTTTTGTTCTTATAATAGAAAGTATATGTAACGTGTGTTACAAGGCCTTTCAAATAAAGTGTTACCCTAAATGGCAACTTCATTATTACAAATGTGTAATAAAAAATATATTTAAAAACGTTACAAACAAGTCTCAATAAAAATCATATTAAAGTATATTTTAGTTTACCATAAATTCGTATTTCAAAGACAGTAGAATTACTACTTAAGTGGGTCATAAAAGCACTCTAAAGTTCAACTAACTGCATTTAATATAAATTTAAACATAAACATATTTCTATTTAATTGAACATTAAAATCCGAAAATTTCTAATTTTGTTCACACTTTAAGACATTATTTTAAAGTGTATTTTTCCACAGTTAATACTGTTTTTTTTTGTTATTATTATGTGTGCTTATTTTTCACAAGGATAATGGCTTTAAAAGTGATAGATTAATCAAAAATTCAAGCTATCACAGTCCATATACTTTTCTGCACAGAATGACTGAAAGGTCACACTGTACCTGGATTTATGGGATCTCCCACAAGAACATCATTTAGTTTGAAGTCTGATGTTAGGTACTTGGGCCGCTGCCAAAACCAGTAGCGGTTTCTCTTGATGACCAGGGCCAGAGGAGCCAGACCATCCGAGTCATTCAGACGGGACACTGGGAACAGGGAACCATCAACGTCGATCTCAGAGACCAGGTTCTTAGTGGCTTTCGCAAACATCTTTCATGCTGACAGGCAGAAAATACATAAAACTGTCACAAGTGTATTTCATTTCAAAGAAATGTACTCCTGAGACTGTTGTATTAAATGCAAATAAAAAAAAAACCTACCATAAAGTATCATATTGTCATGTTATCATATCGTAATGCCAAGGGATTCTTTAAAGTACCATGGAATATAATTTCACATAAATATTTATTACTTTATTTTTCAGTGTCATTGTTTCACATTACTTAATACAGTAATAACATTAGGCTATACATAATTACAAGAAATTAACCTACAGTTCAGGTTAATTAATAAATGTAGAAATGCACTGGAAGGACACCTTAAAATAAAATGTAAACAATGAATCATATTAATCATTCAGTACCATAGTATGACACCCAGATGGCATCTCTGTACCGTATTTCTCTCACCTAAGGACCTACACTTTTCAGATCACTAGAGCTGTGATATACAACAAGCATATTGACCCAGATACACTTGTTTGACTCAGTGTATTTGCACAGTAGCCTAACAACATTATGATGTATATTTCCGTAATTATCGATAGCTAACTCATACCTATACATAATTTAGTATTACACTGACACAGTGACACAGAATAATTTCTGCGTCTCATAATGCCGAAAAACATTGTAGCGATAGAAACAATCCTTTCTTAAGTTACTTAAGTAATCGTTTCTTCTCTTCATAACGTAACAGTTTTGACATAAGTATACTAACCTAATGTTAAAGTAACCAGCTTTACAGACAACAGAAAACATGTCAATTAAAATTTCGCGCTTACCGTCTCCAGCTCTCTTCGCGATTGAACACAACTGACACAAAGGGTCAAGGGAGAAGTCCGGTGCTTTAGCTTAGTCCCGCCCCCACAAATTTCATTGGCTCACTCCTGGACGACGAATTTTTCATTTGCTGCACAAGGTGTCCATCAAAGCATCGGCTTTTTTTTATCTCTTGAGAGAGGGTGTTGTCGTCAGATATGTTGTTTACAAGTTCCACTGAGAGTTCAATTTTATACATAGGTTATAGTAATTTTGTTTAATTGGGTCACAGCATGTCTTTAAAATCTTATCATTTTATCTAACGTAGGCCTACCTTGTCCTATATATCTTTCTGGAAAGCAAATCCCATGAAACTGTTTATTTATTTATGTAAAAAAAAAGAGAGCAAGGCTTCGAGTATCTGGTGTGGCTCACAGTAGGAAGGCACAATCTGGAGGGAAGAGACAATGACAAGTGGTGGAAATAAAAACAAAAATCTGAATTACAGTTGATAAATGTCTCTCGGAAATAAATTAATAAATCAGTCAATAATTTAAAAAAAAGGTCTAAACATGACCTGCTGTCCAGTGGGATCAAATCTTCTTTTCTACTAAGGGAATGCAGCTGACAAATATACATACTTTAGAATATTTTAATTCAATTATTTTAGGAACATGAACCAACAAAAAAAAAAGTATTGGAAAAAAGTAATATGGGTCTTTGCCTTCATTATCTAATGTTACCCCTTGAGCGGCAGCAATAATGTCAGAATAATTTCTTACATCTGTGGATCAGTCCTGCACTCTGGCACAAACTCACAAACTGCTCTCTCCAGATCCGTTCACAACATTTCTGTTGACCAAGATCTTGTCATGACCATTCCAAAACATTTGATTTCTTCTGCTTTAACCATTTTGACCACTGGTCAGCCTAACTTGTGTGTTTTGGGTCATTATCTTGCTGCAAGACTCACTTTCTGTGGGATTATAGTTCAAAGACTGACATAATGACATTTTCACATGGAATTAAAAGATTAAACTATAATGGGTTATGTTTCCCAAAAGCATAATCTAAGTAGATTGCACAGGTAGAAAAATGGTGCCATTTGTTTCTATGTTTTTAGGCTGCTTTTGGGAACATTAGTGTACATTAGAGTTGAGTGAAAATCCTATTATTATTTTAAAAGTAACACCTCTCATTTAACCCAAAAGTACTGTTTTGACTCATTTGTCCACAAAACATTCTTCCAGAAGTCCATAAACACAGCAATATCGCCCTGCAGTCTGAGACCGGTTGCCCACTGAAGCTAAGCAGGGTTGAGCCTGGTCAGTACCTGGATGGGAGACCTCCTGAGAAAACTAGGTTGCTGTTGTAAGAGGTGCTAGTGAGGCCCGCAGGGGCTGCTCACCCTGTGGTCTGTGTGGGTCCTAGCGCCCCACTGTAGTGACGGGGACACTATACTGTCAACAAGTACTGTCCTTCAGATGAGATGTTAAACCAAGGTCCTGACTCTCTGTGGTCATTAAAAAAACCCCATGGCACTTCTCGTAAAGAGTAGGGGTGTAATCCTGGTGTCCTGGCCAAATTGCCTCCGTGGCCTCCTAATAATCCCCAACCACTTGACTGGATCTGCGTCTCTCTCTCCTCTCCACCTGTATCTGGTGTGTGGTGAACGCACTGGTGCTGTTGTCACCAACTAGTGTGAAAACCAGTTTATATAGTGAAGACCGCGTTGCTTTTTATCCGATTTATTGAAACGCTTTTACAATTTTTAACTTTTTTCCAGTAAATATATATTTACTACTGGAACCAAAAAAGGTTTGTGTATTATTTAATAAATTCTCTTAATCTAGTTACAGTATTAGCCCCATTATTTTTTTTATCTTTTTCCTTTTCAACTCCATTTATATTCCCTTTTTAACTCTATGACTCATTAAACCCAGTGCTGCAATGCATCTGTCAGCAGGAAATACGTTGTGGGTTGTCAAGGTTTTTCCTGAACCACAATAAAAGCCCAGTCAAAGAGAAAAAATAAATCTACACGAATAACAGCTCAGAGATGATGCATTTTAAACTGATTCATAGCAGTACATTTATAATTTCATCTTCAAAAAAATCCCAGACTATAAAATCTGAAACTTCAGCATCCCACATTCATTGGCCGAACCAAAGGAAAATGTGAATCCCTGCACTCTCGAACTTCACAAATACACTCTTTAAAAAAAAAGGGTTCCAAAAGGGGTTTCGTTTAAAGTGAGACTTTATTGAAGGACAGAGAAAACTCTGCAGTGATCAACACGCAAGTACCTCAGTCCCCAAACATCCTTCATCATAGTGTGTAGTGAGAATAGCACAGGTTACAGGTCAAACCACGTGGAAGAAGCTTTAAAACACTGCCAGGCTCATGTGTGTGATGGTAATGTTCAGTATTGTTGAGCCATCGGTCAGTCTTGTGAATAAGTTAAGAGGAATATAAATGCTTCTGAGAACCTCAAACATTTTGTTCATTCAAGTGTCTCAGAGTAAAAGGCGGTTGTAAAATTACAATACTTTGTAGCGATACATGGATTTGATTAAAAGTTCTAGCAAAGTAAATGTATATAATTTAATATAAGGCATTATATGTATTATATTCATATTCTAATATACATCAAATTCCTCGACAGTTTGATTTTAAGAGGTAGTCGACGCAGTTTTGTTCTGACAACATACTATACTCCTTTTTTTGTGGTGCGGTCACCTGCAGCACTACATTAGGCACAAGGGACCACAATCCAACAGTTTTTCTCTTGGTTTCTTGTGCTACTTACAATGCACATCCAAAAAAGATCATCTTTTTACTGGGCCAGGATTGCATATTTCTCATACTTCCAAAGGATCCATTTGCATAAAGAAACTACTGCAACATAATGTAAGGCAACTGAACTGTTGGGACATTAAATTATGAATGTTAAGGAATAAGTTGAAACCATCAGCCACCAGTCTCTCACAGCTTTATCAGTCTCTACCTCACTTTAAAAGGTGTGTGATGTCTCCTGAAGCTGTAATGTTGGCCAGAACAGATAAGAGCAGGCAACAGTGAGCACAGATGTAGTTGGCTTCCTCCGAGTTACCAGAGGACTGGACAGTCAAGGTAACTGAATCCAGGATCTTTTCTTAACTCCCAGTAAGTGTTGTTGCTCACCCAGGTGTCATCTTTGGACTTCCTGTTGGTGATAAAGCAGAAAATAGTTTTGACAACTAACTAGACTTGGCTGTGTAATGTATTTTTCCTAAAAAGACAGTAAGTAGTGTAGTTTGTTCATACTGGAAGAATCGAGGTTGATGTGTGATGTGGTTCTCCTCCAGGACTCTGCGTCTCTCTCGCTGCAGCTGTTCGATTCTCTGCTTCTGCACTTCGGCAGATTCAACGTTCCCTTCCTCCAATAACCTGCAGACACAAACAGTGTCGTATGAAATTCATTTGTCCTTGCATAACATGACTGATGCATTGATGTCATCGTCTGGTGGCCTTCAAGGTTCTCTGGTGTCATCGGCTGTGACACATTTATGTCGAAATAACGCCAACTATGCATGTCAAAATTACTCGTAGTATAGTTTTTCTACAATACCCAAACGAATTGTCACACTTCAGTATGCAAGTTGTAAAATTCCTATAGCAAAACTTATAATGGTAACAGCTTAGCTCATCAATATTAATTAGAACATTGTTATTAGTGTGCACTTAAATAACTTAATATTCACGGCATATCATTTTTAATAATCATACTTTAGTTTCTTCTGAAATACTGAAACTTTAAAGTACTAATAACTGTCCAGTTTATTTGGCAGTGGTATCATCTACTGCAATATTGGTAATTAAAACTAATATTAATATAATTAATATGAATAAAAAAAAATTACATTTAAATTAAATAATATATGACAATAATATTATAACCAGAGGTTTTATGAATATGCTTTTAAGTTTTTCTTGCACCATGGGTTTAACATGATCTTAACAAGCAAAGCGATTCAACATTAATTCCCGGGTGTGTCTATGAAACATAAAGGTGTCATCCTAGTAGTTTTGTGCGCACATGAACCATATTGTCCATATTTTCATTTTCCAAAATGAGGACAGTGGGTGTGGGTGGGGCGGGGGGCTGGGGTGTGGTTGGTTGGTGGTTAAAGTAGTGCAGTTACCATATCCCAAATATCAAAACTGAAAATATATATTTTCCATACCTACATATTTTACGGTTACTGTTATGCATATTGATCATAAACACAGCTAAAAAGCTTCCTATCAGTGGCCCTCCTTCACAAAACTTAACATCTAGCACAGTTTTATCATATGCAAAATGTTTCAATACAAGCATTTTAGTCAAATGTAATTGAGCAACATTTCAAACATTTTGAACCATATTGACCATATTTTAGTTTTCCAAAAAGAGGACAGTGGGTGTGGGTGGGGGACTGGGGTGTGGTTGGTTGGTGGTTAAAGTACCGTAGTGCAGTTACAGGGGACGTCTCCCAAACATTCCGAACGTCAGTTTAGGTCCGCAGTACATCCACTGTGTAACGTTCGTTGACGTCCCTCATCTGCCATTTCCATTACAACACTTGCGTGGGTTTTTATCATCAGACCTGACCAGTGTTGCGAACATTTAACTAAAATATGTAATTTAATTACTAAATAAATGTAGGCTAACTTTAATCTGTTACAGCTACTGAGGAAAAAAAAGTGTAATTAAATTACAGTTACTTAAGAAAATGTTAATGATTGTTAATTAATGAAAATGTTAATGGTTAATTGTTTTATTTCCTATTTTGGTATATTTATAAGATTTTTTCTTTTTTTCAAGGCATTGTTAGATGCCAGTGTTTCCTGTCATAGCTATGGAAAGATTTGATTTAAAAAAACAGTATAATAGCTATTAAATTATATTTTAAGATTTTAAATCTGTATTTAACCTCAAAATGATCTCAAAGCAAAAAGAGCTGCTAAAGTCCGATTTGTGAGGCTTTATTTTGCAATATTAGAATGTTTGCAGGGAGCGGACGGGATTGGACACAAAAATCACGAGAGCGGGCAATAATGGTCAGAACTTCAGTGGGAGCGGGATTAAGAAAACAGTCCCTCGCAGCGCTCGAATACAAAAACGCACTGACGACTGTAGAAAGTAGAAACCGAATTCCTGACATTTTGGGGCGATTCAGAAATCCAGGAAAGAGAGGAAATATGGTCACTCTAACATCATGGCAATGTACAACACAAAGTACTTCACGCGTGAAACACAACGTAAATGTGCATAACTTATGTAAATCAAGCAAGCTTCTTTGAATAGGCCACAAAGTGCTGGCGAAATAACACATTTGTGGATCAGAGGGAACAACATGAAATTTTTATCCAGAAAGCTTCTTGCACAAAATAAATTCAAGCACTTTCAGGGACCTGTATCAATGTATGTTTATTTTCAAAAAGTTTCCAGGGCCTTGAAACTCTTTTTTCAGATTCACAAACTTTCAAGGATTTCGAGGACCCGTGGGAACCCTGGGTATCATTTAAAAAATACATTATAATATTAGCACGGTGAGGGGTAATTCCTGTTAGCTGCATTTTCGTGTTCAACTTTTGTTTAATAGTTTAAGTTTAATAAGTCCCAGTTAAGTTTTTATATAAGCTTTCATTGGCAATATAGATGTATGTTTTTACCTCTGGTCGAACCGTAGTCTGGTGTCTGTGGGTGGAAGAAGTGGTTTGGTAAGAGGGTCGAGTTCATTGAGCTCCATAGCAAACTTAGTGAAACCGTAGTACTGCTCATAGTCAGGAGGCATGGGATCTGTACACATAAACACACACAAATAAAAGCTGATGATAAAATGTTTTCATTGAAATACATTCTGAAATAAAGAACTGCTAAACACTAGTAAATGTATTGTCTGTGAAATACATCTGCCAGAGGGCACCAGAAAAACAAGGCACATCAAAAAAAAAAAAAAAAAAAAAAAGAGTGCAGACTGTGTGTGTGTCAGTGTGTTGGTTCCTACTCGTCCTCCAGATGCAGGTAGCAGAGGGTGGGCTGCCGCAGTACATCCCCTCATGCCATTTCCCAAACAGCTTGTGCACAACTTTCCCTTTGTGATCTGTGACAGCTCCCTCCACCTCGTTCATGCTGGAGTTCCAGTACTTCGCCTATGAAGGACACAGACACGTTTGGTCAGAGCACCTCCAAACAAAGAACTGTGTACATATTTAAACCAGACCACCTGGGTTAATTACTGGCACTAAACAAATGAGTGAAAACAGAATTAACTCGCCATCAAGGTATCACGAATGTGGCGTGACATTTAACAGCAAGGTCAGATGGAGGAGTTCTCCAGCAGATGTCATACTTGAGTCAGACAGTGAGCTTAATGAGTCTCAGAGGGGAATGAACCATGAATAATCATCTGACTTTTGTAGAATCTCATTCTGTCCCGTTTCTTTTTTGATCTTGCTCTCCTTTGCCCTAATTGAGCTCCTGTCTGATCTCTTTCTGTCTCTTCTTCACCCCTCAGTAAAGCCTGACCCATTGTCCTTGAAGTCTGCATTTGAGTTCAATTATCTCAACTGTGCCTCACAGATCCCTCATTAGATGCTAAAAAATGTGGAGCTCTCTGAAAGGCCAGGAAGAGTTGACCGACATGTTTTTGTCATGGCGTGATAGGGACGGCGCCGTGGAAAGAACAGGCTCTGGGTCCAAATACAGGGAAGAATCTTTTAATTAGAACAAAAAGGCCAACAAAGCAGAAACAAATCACCGGGACACAAGCAGAAGCAACAGACACAAAACACACGATTTACCTTACGCAATTAACAAATAACATTACCATAAGCCAGGCAGGCAGAGAGGTGGGAGTGTGGAGAATATATACTCGTGAACAAATGGGGGACAGCTGTGTGTGTGAGTGTGTGACAGGTGTATCGAACTAGTGACCAGGTGTGAGTGTGTGAGTGGGTGACACAGCTGTGCGGAGTGAAGGTAATGAGTTCGGGAGAATGGAGGTGACGCCCTCTGGTGATGAGAGGGAGGAACACCGGACTCATGACAGTTTTAGGTCATGTGTGATGGTGAAACGAGACAGGTTTGAATCACTAAAACAACTGGTCCAATACATTTAGGTAAAGAAACCTTAGGAATATCCAAAAATGAAAAATCTCAGAATGTATTTATTCTCAGAGTGGACAAAAAGCAGAGGCAGCTGACCTTGATGAAGGTGACTTTACACTGGCATTTTTCACTGTTGGAGTTTTTGATGGAGATTTCTCCGTAGTGCTCGATCCAGCGCTGCCCACTCAGAATGTTGTGAATACATGATGTCACTTTATTCCATTCATAGTGATCTCCAAAGCTGAAGGTGAGAGGAAAGTATGAATGCATATATACAGTATACCGTAATTCCTCAAATAAAAACCGGTAGTTAAATAAACGCCGTGGTCAACACGGACAAATAAAGGCCGGTCTTAAATAAAGGCCGGGGGGGAATTTGTGCAGCAGAGCCAGATAACAAACGTACACGCCCACTGCCAGAGCATTTCTCGTTCTCGAGTAAAGAACTGGTTGCATCGGTTTTCGGATCACCAGTACACTGAACCGAGAACCGTTTCTGTCGGACGCATCCGATTCGAGAACCGAGCAGCTGATGATACTTAGGGGTGGGACGATACAGGTACCTCACGATTCAATTCTGTGGCGATATGTGGTCCACGATATGATAATATCACGATTCGCGATATCTACGATATTCAATATATTGGAAGAAATTTCATCAACGATACATCACGATATATGTGACTGAAAAGAAAAGGAAGGAATAAGGAAATAAGGAAATTTTATGCATTTATTAATGCCAACATTTCCAACATTGTGCAAAGAAATATGCAATTGCATAATTACTCACTGCCTCCTGGTCTTAAATGTAAACACTGTACATCTAGACAGATAAAAGTGCATTAACATTACAAAACAACATGAACATTAACATGTGAAGGACTCGGTGGCCCTTGACGTCCAACCAGCACAGGTTAGTGCAACTCGTTTAGCAGACCGGAGCGCACTCTCCACTTTGGCTCTGGTATCTGCATACAATGCAGGGATGACTTTGTCTGTAAAGTGCCGACGACTCGGTATCTCGTATCTCGGTTCCAGTGTTGTCAACATTCTGCAAAATCCATCATTCTCAACCACGCTGTAAGGGCGAAGGTCCTTGCAAATAAATTCGGCTATGGACTTAGTGATACTCTGTGCCCTCGGCGACCCAAAGGCGAGCTTAACTTTGAACGCAGTAGGGATTGTCGGCTGACTTGGTTTGCCCTCATTATCACCTGAGAGTAGTTCACCGTGATAGCGAACGGGGTGCATTTGCAGATTCGTAGTGTTGCTGTTATATTTTATCTTTGCAAAGCAGTTCTTGCAGATTGCATAGTCTTTATCCAGTGCCTTTCCGTCGACTGTCTCGTAAAACCCGAAGTGTCTCCACACTTTAGAGTGGAAACTAGCGGGTGGGTCTTTGATTAGTTTTTTTATTGTTTTCCGCCATTCTTCTCGCTTCTCTTTTTTTCTGCAATTCTCTGTTGTTGTTAGTTAACTTGTGTTCTTCACCGGCCGCTGTTTGCGCCACTTTACCCCTATTTACTCGAACAGCGCCCCCCGCAAACAGAATGGTAGATATTGGGTAGTGACAGTGACACTGACAACGGGTAAATTAATCATTTTGTGTTGTAATAAAATATCGATATTGGGCGCTAGTGTATCGATTATTTATTGTGACAGAGAGCACAACAATATATTGCAATATCGATTTTTTTCCCCACCCCTAATGATACTGCTCATGTGTGATTCAGCGTGAAGCAGACTGACACAGAGCGTGTCTGAACTGATTCTTTTGGTATTTGATTCTGAACTGATTCTGTGCTAATGTTATGATCTCTGTCCACTGGAACGCTATCGCTTTTAATTTAAAACGGGTTATTTAAAACAATTACTTATCAAACAGATGGAATTATAAATAAAGGCCTGCCTCTAATAAAAGCCTGCTTCAAATAAAAGCCTGTTACCTTCTGCAATTCAGGTAAATAAAGGCCCCAGCTTTTATTTGAGGATCTACGGTATATTTACTAGTACCAGGCCAATATTTTGTCATTCTGAGATTAGTGGATGATAACCATGCTAGGTTATCTGATTAACAGAAGTGTTAGTTATTAGTGTTAGTTAACTTCTGTATGTCTATAAATAAATAAAAAAAAATTAAATAGGGGATTTTAAGTAAACATTATCTAAAATAATTGTTCAAATTATAGCTGCAATGTATGTTAGGTATGTCTCATTTGCCAATAATTTGTTTATATTGTATTTATATTTAGGATATTTATGCTAATACTCAAAAGTTTTGGGTCAGTAAAATTGTTTTTAAAAGAAATGCACACTTTTATTCAGCAAAGACGCAATCAAAAAAATTCAATAAAGGTGTTTACACTGTTATGCCTAAATTTCTACTTGAAATAAATCAGCATAATAAAATGATTTCAGAAGGATGATGTGACACTGAAAACTGGAGTAATGATTGTAACCAATCTGACTCGAACCTGACAAATTAAAGAGTCGATCAGGGCTGTGGTTGAAACATGAGCCGAATTCCTCAGTAAGGCAACAGGAAGTCATAAAACATTCTGTGCCACAAGTCCCAAGCAAGATAACCAACCAACCAAAGCTTCCACAGAACAGCTTTCAACATTAACACCACTAGAACAATTATTGACAATTTCAATTCGGAGAAGAGATTGTCAAATTTGTTGTTCATAATTGAAATGCAACGTTGGACATCACATGTAAACCCATGAGAGTTATACACCATATCCTTAAACACTTCCCCCACCTAGCAGAACCAGACTGAAATTCATAAGGGGTGGGGGGGCCTTTGAACCTCTGGTCTCCACAGAAATCTTTGTCAGATAATGACAAAGAAACTGTCTTTTCTACATATATATGGACCAAAATGAACTCAAAAGGACTTATAAATGAATATCAGTCCATCGCTTGACTCCATATTCATTTATGTGTAACCCACACATTTGACTATCATGTTATAATCACTTATTGTGTTTGTCTTTTAATAACTATTGGATAGCTTAAAGATACATAGTCGTGTTTAGTGTGTACATGTTCGAATCTGCTCGCTTGAACCAGTCATGACCATCAGTTATTTGTCAAATGTATCATATTCTTGTCATAGGAATCATGTCCAACATTAGACCCTGCAAGAGCGAGAAAATACGGACCACATGCTTGATAAGATAACATATGATTTATGAAACCCCCGAGCCAAGACAATATCTGATTGGTCAAGACAACATTTGAGGTGTGGCCAACAGGTCAGTTTAAATACTAAGGACACCATAAAGCTTTGCTTTTAGCTTCTAGCTTTGCTCTGCTATTAGTCATGTATGCTTTTAGTTTTAGCCTTGCTTCTGCTATTAGTCATGCCTGCTTTTAGCTTTTAGCTTGTAGCTTTGCTTCCTAGCTCTAGCTTTTAGCCATGCTTTAAGCGTACTTTGAGGCAATGTACCTTCAGACATTTGTACTGGTGTATCTAATATAATTTTAAACTCATTGAGGAACTCAATGCGAGGGTTAATTAAGTGATTGATGGTTGTTCATGTCTATGCAATTTCATGTATTGCTGTAAATTTGGGATTCCACATTTCCATTCTCTTAAACTCATCTTTCCCTAACTTTCAATCTTCCTGCAACTTGTGTGAATGTGTGAGTGCGTGCGTTTGTGTGTTAGATTAGTTTTTTATGTCTTAGATTTATCTAATAAAGCCGTATTCATATTGAAAAGAGAAGTATCTTGTGTTTTGTGCTTACAAGTTAATGTCTTAAACTGCCGATCTTGTTACTGTGCTAATTGATAGTGTTTTCACTATAGTTTGGATATTAATATCCAGTGCAGATTTGATGTTAAACGGCTCGTTCAGTGAATCGCAGGGCGTCTCAGTGATCAGCCGTGAAACAGTGATTCTGTTCAAATTCCCTTTAAAATCTTAAATGACTCCCTTTGAGCTAAATTGACCTGTTTCTCTTACATGATGCTGAAAATTCAGCTTTATCACCGCAGGAATAACTTACATTTTAAAATATATTACAATAGAAAACAGTTATTTTAAATTGTAATAACATTTCACAATATTACTGTATTTTCGAAATGTTTTTGATCAAATTCCAGCCTTGGTGATTTCAAAAGTCATTACACAAAGGTATTTAGAACACAGACTGCTATAATCGACCAATCAGAATTAAATATTTCAGAGAGCTGTGAAATATATCAGCATTATAAAGCACATCATCAGTTTCCCTACTCTAGTTCTTGGCACCGTTTAATGAAAAACCCATTTAGCCTCCACTAATATTAATTTTATGGTATTTATTGTTCACAGACCCCAAGTACTTGTTGCAAAACAACAGTAAATCACCAAAACTAATACACATTGTAACTTTTAAATTGAGTTTGGGGGAGGACACTGAGCTCCATTCACAGGATCTGTATACCCCATAAAACAGTGGAAGTGCCACAACCCACTCTGCATCATGTCACTACAATGTGTGATGCTGTTGTCACTGACAACTTCAACGCCTCGCTGCCCCAGTCTGCTGTTTCCACGAAAGATAACAGCTTCGATGCTTAGGGTGAACAAGGACACAAACAACATCAACCACAGCTGCTGCTATCATTTGGACAATGCCATCATTCAAGATACAAATTGCTCAGACTACAATCTATTCTCAGTTGGTTTTGCCAAAACATATGAGCAAATGACCACTTCTTTTTATCCACACTTATATTGAATATTGTTGTCAGTTTTGGGGTTAAGTGTTATAACAAACCACATCAATATTCTATGCCCATTTATTTACTTACACGGTAAACAGACACACACTGTAATAAGGGGTGTAATGTATTGTCATCTGGTCAGAAACACAAAATAAACTCCCTCTGGGTGATACAAGATCCCCTGTTCTGATCACCCTCTTTATTGTGAGTTTTCGCTGACAAGTGTATTAAACTAATTACGTGAAATGAGACATATCCAACATTTCTTAAACAGTTAATTGAACCGTTGTGTCACAATCATCAATTTTTGGTAAATATGTATTTATGAACTAACATCCACAAATGACTGTCATTGAGTTCTTTTTAATTGTATTCTAAGCATATAGTGCTAAAATGTGGAATACATTTAAATGAATTAATTTGATATAGATGAGCAGTACTTGCAATATAAACACAGTGTAACTGTCGGACACTAAAAAACTTGAAACTTGAGGAGACTACACTCACATGATCCAAAAAGACACTACAGTTGCACTGTAAAAACATGTAACCCCCACAATATCTGTCAATTAACTTTCTGCATCCTGTGCATAAACATCAATATTTAAACAAACACACACAGTAAACCAGACATGTACTGTACAGACAAGATATTAGAAATAGTTTTATAAATATATTAGGTTTTTCCTCTTTTAAAAAAGGAATTCTCAGAAATTTTCTAATTATTTTGGATGATTCATTATTTTACAGAAACAATAACATTTTATGTCATGTTGTTATAATTTAGTTTAAAGCACTGAATGATTTTATTGCATGCCACTCTCTTTTTTGTAGGGTTTTTAGAAAGTGCAGTCAATAGCAATGCAACTAATTTGTAACAATCTGACCATTTTAGAAAAGTTATCTGCAGAGTTGTAGAATTAGTTTGAATGAGTTTGTGTAAATTAATTTGTCATCTGGGTGTAGAATTCCAGCGCAGTAGTTCTATTCTGCAGTAAGAACATTAACCCTTAACGCTTGAGATGCTTTAACACCTGAGACATGGCTTGAGCCAAAAAGAGCAGACCGGACTTTGTGTGAATTTAATAAACAGACAAAAATAAAGAACTCACCCAGGGAGAACCACATGAGTAGTTCCTACAGGTACAATCTCCATGGACTTTCCCCAAAACTTATTCCTCCACCTCACGTCTAAAATCAGTCACGCATAACACACTCAGCTTCATATCTACAGACAACATTAGCTTATTTGTACTGACACAATAAGCCTGGTATTATTAGTGTTGTGCTGTTACCTTGCCAAAAGATGAAGTTTTTAGATTCGGCTTGACATGCAGAAATGGGGGGGTGATGGCTGACCTGGAGGTTGAAAGCAGTGCAGCTGTGAGAGCCATACACACATTCACAAACCTGCTCACAATTACAGCTTACAGAGAGCATCCTACCTGCTCCGCCACAAAGCAAAAGCCTTTGTCTGGACGATCACACTCGTATGTCTCACCCAACACTGGGTTAAAGGGTTTTCCTCCAGCTCTGTAGTGACTTGAAGCATAGCCGGACACAGCAAATGTTGCGATGTACACCTACAAACAGAACACAGCACATTTAGTTAGTTATGTATGTTTTCCATTTCACAAATTTTATTCAAAGGATAGTTAGCTCACCAAAAAATTAAAACCTGCTGTAAATTTCTCACCCTCAGGCCATTCCATCCAAAAAACTGTTTCTACATCAGAACAGATGTGGGGAAATGTAGCATTATATCACTTGCTCAACACTGGATCCCCTTTAGTGAATGGGTGCCGTCAGAACGAGAGATAAAAAACTGCTTTAACTGCTTACATCACTATAATCTACAAGTAATCCATACAAATCCAGTCCACAAACTAACATCTTGTAAGGTGAAAATCTGTATGTTTCTAAGAGAAACATCCACCATTAAGGCTTTTTAACTTGAAAAAGTAATTTCTGGCCAAAATACGAGTCCAGAATGCATGATAAAGCTTCCTACAGTAAAAATGCCCATGCCCAATTGTCCTGTCACATAAAAATAAATAAATCAAAGTATTTGTTCTGGACTGTTTTCACCTGTAAATAATGCTTGATCCCTGTTTATTTCTTTCCAGACTCGGAAGAGATGACTGGAAATAAACAATATTATGCCTAGAGGACTTGTATTTTAGCAGGAAGCAACAGTTTGAAGTTAAAAATGTGTTAATGAGGAATTTGTTTATTACAAACACACAGCTTTTCGCTTTACAAGATGTTAATTGGTGGACTGGGGTCGTGTGGATTAATTGTGGATTATTGTGGTGTTTTTATCAGCTGTTTGTACTCTCATTCTGATGGCACCCATTCACTGCAGATGATCCACTAGTGAGCAATTGATGTAATGCTAAATTTCTCCAAAACTCGTTCACACTTTAAACTGCCTGAAGGGGAGTACACTCATTTTTGGTAGAACTATACTTTTATGAACTTATTGAAATGAAATGGTTTCTTTTCTGTCTGGCAATTTAATTCACAACCTATTTTATTTTCAGAATCTGGCGTGAAACAAAACATATAGTCTGGACTTGTTTTTCATCTATTGGGAATTGATTGGAACAGGTAAAGTCAGTGTTTTAGACATTAATGTGACTTTGCATTTGTTTGAGGATGACTAGTCCTTTTCTGAAACACCTCCAGAACCCAGGAGGCACCGCATTTTTTTATTCAGTACCAGAAATATTTTCTTTAGCCAATCAACCGAGGGAAAATGTGGACTATCGGGCATCAGCTAAGAATGAATTATTATTTTTAATGAAATTACAGACCAAGACCAAGAATGTGCATTAAGTAAACAGATCAATTATCATGCTGACTTGAAGTTCCAGCTGTCTTTGTCTCTTGTGATTGAGCCACTAAGCTACTGACCTAGACATTAGTTAGTATTGAAAATTCGAAAGCTGAAGCTATTATCTAAACTGAGAGAGAAGATTGTTTCTTTCCTCAAGAGAGAAAGAACAATGATGGGTACTCAGAGTGTCACTGGATACAGTAGAGTGCAGCTGACTAAAGCACATTTCCAAGCAGGGAGAATGATTTCTGAACAATAATCATGCTCTCATGAGGAACAGTGGATCCCATGATGATGAGCCTGGATCAGATAGGCTTTCAAAGACTTCACAGCAACCTGTCAAAATAAAAGTTCTGTTTAACTTGAAGAAATTGTGAAAGAAATATTACTTAATGTAATGATGTCACTACTGCTAATTAGGAGTGTAACGGTACGTGTATTCGTACCGGACCGTTTCGGTACAGGGCTTTCGGTACGGTGCACGTGTACACCGAATGACCGAATGCAATATTTTGTGTGTGGAACATAGGTACATTTTCGTGTTTCCACACGAACATATTAAGTGGTGGAAGTCTCCGCGTTCAGTGCGAATTCCGCCCTGCAGCTGATTCTAAAGTTTTCAAAAGCTATCACGCAAGTGTGAACATCACTACAACTAGGGAAAAAATGACCGTAATTCAAATGCAGCTCCCGTAGGCATTTAAACAGACCTTTGTAGAGCTGTAATCAGGCCTTAAAAGTTAGGCCGACAGGACCCGAGCCCGACAAGTAAATTTTGATTGACAGCTTTTTAAAAGCCCAGACCCGTTTAAAGCCTGACATTATTCAAATGTGCACACGCACACAGCTCTTTTGCCTTTGTCAAGAATGAGTCATTTATTCATGTTTTAACATAATTTATTAATAACTAACGTAGACTACACCACTTGGAAGTTGGAATAAAGAAATAAAATAAGTCCTCTGTAACATCGTAACATCTCAGCACTCTCAATAGACATAGGCTCATTTAGCCTATAAATAGACCAACGCACCAATAAAAACCAGTCTTTTTTAACAAATTAAATTAAGATAAATTTGGCAATAACGAAATTAAGATAAAGGCTCCGGATTTGCTTCGCCACTAGCAGCTGATATTTAATAAAAGAATAATGACAACATTAGTGTATATATACTCTATCCACATTATGCATTTAAGACTCAATGAATATTTAGTTTTCATTTTAAAAAACTTTATTACTCACAGCGATTAGGCTAAGCCTGCATGTTTTTGGAAAATGATTGAATCCACTGTAGATGGCTTCAGCGCGTTCCTGCACTCACTGATGGTCATTATTCACTCATTATTCTCATTATAAACATGGTCAAAACTTTTCCACACCTCAGACTTTGCTTTAGTTGCTGGTGCAACCAAAACGTAATCGCCAGAGGCAAGCCTCCGTTACACCTACTCAGCATTCATTTTCGCATGTTTCTCGCGCTAATCGAAACATCACATGACCGCTCGTTTACCTCGCAAACCGGAGCGCAAGCCCGAGCCCGCGTAAAATGATATAAATTAAGACCGAACTCGACGGAACCCGAGTTCGGGCAAAAATCTTAAGCTCTAGACCTTTGCTCTTAATTCCGATCGGAATAACGAAATCTGAGCAGGTCTAAAAACTGAAAGTGTTGATGCTGCACTTTACACTTTGGAAAAGTTATATATATTCTTTAAATATGAGCAGGACTACAAGCTGGGATTGGTAACGCTGCACTGTAATCATAGTTATTTATTTATATTTTTCATTATATTTTATTATGTGATATTGGTTTGAGACTGAGAGTATTTTATTTAGTGGAGAACTTTGCAGCAGTATTTTATTTCTTATTCTTTTTTATTTTATATATATATTTTATTAAAAAGTGTTTAAAAAAAGTTTAAACAGTAATAAACAACCTGCAGTTTAATGTTCTAGTTAATGCATTTCTTTCCCTTACTGTACCGAAAAATGAACCGAACCGTGACTTTAAAACCGAGGTACGTACCGAACCGTGATTTTTGCGTACCGTTACACCCCTACTGCTAATAATAAAACTATTGAAACATTATTTTGAAAGGAATATTTACAAGAAATGTACCAGAATCTATTTTGCTGAAAAATTTTACATTTTATAGGGCCTTAAAATTTTAGTCAAACTTTTCATAAATTGCTATTAAATTTGATAATTAACATTAATTAGACATGTTTGTATCATGAATACAATTCATTAAATCATTAAAACAGGGTCTTGAAAAATTTAAAAGGAAAAAAGGGAACTGGGAAAAAAAGTAATAATAATTTTGAAAAAAAAAAACAGATTTCATAGGGTCCTACATAATAGGAATTTAAATTGAACATGACAATATTATTAGAATATTAATATGCAATAAGGACGAGATCTCACCTTTATGAGATATTTTAAGAAAGTGCATTTAAACCTGAGAAAATGTCTATTTTGGCTCTATTTGACAGTAGTGTTTATGCTTGTATTATGCTTTATTATGCAAATCCTGAGCTCTCATCTCTTTCCTCAGTGATGTTTCGTTACATTAGCTTTGTATGGACACGCAAATCTGAACATAAAGCAAAACCAGAATGCTTTGCATTCACAAATGACAGTGAGAATGCCTCTTGAGAATTAATTCTTGTACCAAAAATTAAAATTTCTTGCCATTTCTAGCATTCACTACTTTGATGACAACATTTCTTTTTATTTGAATGTGCCCAATGACTGAGATTAGTTCAAATAATAATGCAAGTTTATGCATGTTTTTGAATCCAAACACTTTACATATGCAAATAGGTTTACGCAATTATGTGTTCCTACCATACGCTCAAACGGGTCCTGTGTGTGTGCAGCCTTGTCAAGCAATTCGCTGTACTCCAGTTCCTCACACAGTCTCTGCAGTGTGTTGAGCGGCTCGTTGAGTTGAACAGGCATGGCTACTTTAGACAGGTCCTTCCCGATGTTGTTCTTCAGGATGTTCCACAGGCTGATGTTGCTGGTATTGGGACTGGGGGAGGGAAGACAAGAGCGCCGCTGTTCCTGAGATCCACCGTTCTCTACACAAGCTGAAAAAGAAAAACGCAGTTTCAGAGCCTGATCTCCAGAAATGTCTTAGGAAGTTTCAGGTCAGGCATGTTAAAATTGCTTGTCAGTGCTTTTTCTGAACACACCAAATCCCTCACACAGCTATAAAACAGATGTCAAATGTAGACCATAAAGGATTCCCACTGAATCTTTGAAATAACACTGGAATGACAGTGAAATATCAATGACATGAGGAAAAATGTGGCATACCCACCTGTATCGAGTCTCTCATTCTCCACCTCGTTGCTGAAGTTCTCCATAGACACGTTGTCACTGATGTCACTGATATATGAATCATCTTCCGAAGGCTGGCAGGAAACCACACATCGTCATTACAGGTGCTTGGCTCTTTAACATTATAAATGTATCACAGACCACCTAGCAGCTGAAAATCATCAACACGTGCACTCTTTAATAAATCACATGATAAAAACCATGTTTTTTGGTCCATCATTGGAAAAAAAATTATTTTTTTTGGTGGCACAAATTCTTGCAGAAGCCTAATTCTGCATGAGGTATTTTTAGAGAGAAGCAATTATCTACATATTTCATATTACTTCTGCTACAGGAGACGCTTGAGCAGGTCGTCCTCAATGTGAGGCAGAAATGAAGTTATAGTGAGAAAGAAGGGATGGCAGGCAAGCTGTGGAATGTCATGTGTAGCACTTATTACATGTTTAATATAATTAGGCCTTTCCTCTGTCTCCTAATAGGGTTTGGTTCAATGTCTGCTTGAGGTGAAGGAGAAAGCAGAGGCAGCTGGCCTTCTGAGGAGGTTCAGTAAATCTATTGGACGATTTGGTAGAGCTAGGCAAAATGTGCATGCAGTCCATGGAGTGGAGTTTAAAAAACATGGCACTATACTATAGTCTACTAAAGCCAAACTGTGTTATACATGGATACTTCCAGGGTACGACTCATTTTGGTAACGTTTGGTGCCCAGCTGTAACTCTACTGCATTGACACTTAGAGCAGCACATGTATGAGACTGATAGAAAAGATGGGATTTTATTCTCACCTCATTTTCTGAAGAGCTAGCTGACAGCAGCACTTCCTGTGCATCAAAGAACTCCGACAGAGACTCTGTAATGGAAGCTCTGCTCTCATTAGACACCTGGTGGACAAGAGGACGGGAACCATCACTGGAGTCCTGCTTCTGTATGAAGAAAAATCATGGTTTCAAGTCACAGAGCTGATTGGGCGAATAGCAAAAAGAAAACAATTATATATAATTAATTATATGCCTATTTTTTCAACCATTTATTTTCTCTCTCTCTCTCTCCCTCTCTCTCTCTCTCTCTCTATATATATATATATATATATATACAGTATACAAACACACACACACACTCACTGGCCACTTTATTAGGTACACCTTGCTAGTACTGGGTTGGGCCCCCTTTTGCCTTCAGAACTGCCTAAATGTTTCGTGGCATAGATTCAACAAGGTGTTGGAAACATTCCTCAGAGATTTTGGTCCATATTGACATGATAGCATCACGCAGTTGCTGCAGATTTGTTGGCTGCACATCCATGATGTGAATCTCCTGCTCCACCACATCCCAAAGTTGCTCTATTGGATTGAGATCTGGTGACTGTGGAGGCCATTTGAGCAAAATGAACTCATTCTCATGTTCAAGAAACCAGTCTGAGATGATTTTAGCTTTGTGACATGGTGCATCATCCTGCTGGAAGTAGCCATCAGAAGATGGCTACACTATAGTCATAAAGGGATGGAAATGGTCAGCAACAATACTAAGGTAGGCTGTAGTGTTTAAACGATGCTCAGTTGGTACTAAGAGACCCAAAGTGTGCCAAAAAAATATCCCCCACACCATTACACCACCACCACCAGCCTGAACCATTGAGACAAGGCAGGATGGATCCATGCTTTCATGTTCTTTACGCCAAATTCTGACCCTACCATGTGAATGTCGCAGCAGAAATCCAGACTCATCAGACCGGGCAACGTTTTTACTGTCTTCTATTGTCCAATTTTGGTGAGCCTGTACGAACTATAGCCTCCATTTCCTGTTTCATGACAGAAGTGGCACCCGGTGTGGTCAACTGCTTCTGTAGCGCATCTGCTTCAGGGTTCGACGTGTTGTCCGTTCAGAGATGGTATTCTGCATACATTGGCTGTAACAAGTGGTTGAGTTACTGTTGTCTTTCTATCATCTCTAAACAGTCTGCCCATTCTCCTCTGACCTGTAACATCAACAAGGCATTTTCATCCACACAACTGCCACTCACTGGATATCTTCTGTTTTTCTGACCATTCTATGTAAACTCTAGAGATGGTTGTGCGTTAAAATCTCAGCAGTTTTTGAAATACTCAGACCAGCCCGTTTGGCACCAACAACCACATTCTAAGTCACTTAAATCCCCTTTCTTTCCCATTCTGATGCTCGGTTTGAACTTCAGCAAGTCGTCTTCACCACATCTAGATGCCTAAATGCATTGAGTTGCTGCCATGTGATTGGCTGATAAGCAATTTGTGTAGCCAAGCAATTTAAAAGGGGTACCTAATAAAGTGTCAGGTGAGTGTGTGTGTGTATATATATATATATATATATATATATATATATATATATATATATATTATTTTGTATGTACATTGCAATGCTTATATTGTTCTTAATGTTCCAACTTTTACCCGGGAATCAACTGAGGCTTTACATATGATATTATGTAGACTTTTTTTTTTAATCTATGCATTAAAAAACATTTTGTAATATATATTTAGGCTCTTTCCCATATCACACACTTTTAACAAGGTAAACATAAATATACATGCATAAATAAACTATAAACAGGTAATGTTTGACAAATAAAATTGAAATAAAAGTCCAAAGTGAATGTGTTAATAAAATGGTAATAACACTGTAATAATCAATACACAAAAATGTTTGAACAGCCACTAATTAATGAGAAGGTATCGATCAGATATGTTTTAAATATGGTTTTAGCTGAAAATAAAGTTTTATAAGCGAAATGTATGAATAAATTATAAGTGAACTATTAAATACCACCATTGTATTTTTTTTAGAGTGAAAAGTGATGAGAGAGAAAGATTTTTTAACAGTTATGATTTTTATACAGTGGGCTTCAGAGATCTCTTATGTGTGCCTAATTGTCATGAAAATCCTAATGAAAAAATATAATTGGTCTTAAATTAGGCTTCATTTTCGTTACACTATACATATATTTTATTTGTTTCTTTTTATTTTTAGATGAAATTTGTCACAGATAGTTCTTGGCAGCCTTCATGAGATTCACTTCATTAGCTCACACACGAAGCAAACAGAATACAAGTTCCCAACAGAAGATTAAAACAAAAATTCAGAATGAGGGAGAATATATCTGATCAGCACAAGACTAATTTAAAAAAACTAAATTGGAACAAACTGTTTAATCATGACTTGTTATGAAGCAGTCAGACAAAAATGAAAGACAGTTAGCAAAGCTCTGTACGCTAATTAGCGTAAAAGCATTACGTTGACTAGAATGTCAATTAGGGAAACTGGTTATTGACAATTCCACAGGAACAGAACGCTAATAGCATGTGAAGCGTGGGTGCTATATAGAAGGTTGTTAGTGAGCGTGCAAGTGGGTTTGGGCGTAAACTATCCAGAGACATGATTAACTGGCACTACTGAGTCTGACTCAGCCTCTCAGAGTATCTGTGGATTCAATTAACATAAATCAACTTAACCCTTGGGTTTTATCCCAAGGTAGCAAAAACTACTCAGTTGACAAAGAAATGCGCTAATTCTTTCTACAATAATGAAACTTCTACTTGTGAATAATGAGCAATGAAGATTAATGAAAAGTATGGTTGGTGGCAGCTATAGAAATGGTCTGGTCTTGACAATGGCACTAATGATAGAACATTTCCCAGACCCACCTGCAGGGGGCCAGGGCTGAGGTTTATATGGACAGAGGGCTCAGAGATGTGCGACTCAGCGTGAATCTTGCACAGACGCTCTCGTAGCTCAGCGTTCTGTGTTACAGCCTGCAAAAGCAATCAGCAGATACTCACATGGCTTCCACATAGACATCCTAACTATCTGAAATACCGTGAACAATGAAAAGAAAACAGGTCATTATTTATTCACCCTCATCTATTTCAAAGTCATATATTCTGTAGTGACTAGAACAAAGCAAAGGCAATAACTCGTAGGGGCCATTCATGCAGAATTTTTTTTCAAATGTTTTTTATGTAAATGTGCTAGACAGACATCTTTGACCTCTGCATTTGCCTCTTTTGCAGTGTCTTTTGCGTGACACTGTAGTGCTCAAGATTGAAAAAAATTTGTTTTGAGACTTTACGTTTTTCCCCCATTTCACTGCCCATATCTATGTGTGAATAGCCCCATATTTGAAATAAATCGGAAATACATTCCAAAATCTTGCACTTATTCAAATGTGCAGTGTGAAGATATGTTGCAACAGTTTTGATGATTAGATAGCTTTCATTCTTTAGCTTATCATAATTGATAACTGACAAGTTTGAATTAGGGGTGTCAATTATATCAGGACTGACAATAACCAAGATAGTTGAAAAATGAAATACTAATATCCTGTCAATATTATACATATGATAATATTGTAAATAATTCAGCACCAGTAATGATTCGGCTGACACTCCAATATAGTAGCTTATCATAAAACTGAAAAAGAAGTCGAGGCAGTGTGTAGCTACTACTGCCTCACAAAATCACGTTAGATGACAAATGTTTATGGCATCAAAAATAAACAAAGATGAATTTGATTACTACCCCCCCCCCCCCCAAAAAAAATTATATTCATACACTATAATAAAATTATATGATCAACAAGTCATGGCAACATGTTTTTGCATTACACTTTAACTCGCCAAAATAATTTAACCAATATCAACTTTATTTTTAACAAAAACAAGATTCAACCTATATTTTTTAAGTCTGTTTAATATATTTTAACTTGAAATTATTCGTACAGCTAATTTGATTATACTTTATTAACTGAATTAGCAACTGAAATTAAGTTTTAGTAGGTAGAACTTTTTTACAGAGTATTGCGATAATATAGTGATTTATTATTATTATTATTATTATTGTGAACACTGTGAATTATTTTGGCCACGATAAATACGTAGTGTAAATCTGATAACGTGACAGCCCAAAGTTGAATATGCGAAAGCAAATCTGAGATTTAAACAAGCAAAATGAGAATGTGATAGAATAAGGTTTGATTTTCAGGTACTGTAAATAACAACTTAAAGTTGAATGGGGTATAATTACTAAATTTGTAATATTTATTTAGAGCTTGACAACCCTGATCCTATAATGTTTTCATTTTGTGGAAAAGTGCAGCATGAATATTTTTCAAAAAATCTCTCTCTCTGTGTTCTAAGAAGGAAAGAAGGTTAAAAAGGATTGGATGAGGGTGAGTAAATCATTCCATTTAGATTTTTCATGTGAACTGTTCCTTTAAAATTGTCTAGCAGAAAATAAAAGTTCTGGAGTTCAAAATTACTTGAAACTAAATGTGACCAGTTAGGTTGGAGCTGGACTTTGAATTTCAAACAGATTTCCTGCAGTTCTAAAAAGATAACAGATAAGAGTTATTTTGGCGCTTATTTTTAGAAGTGCTAGAGTGGGGTTCTGCTTCACAATAATGTGACTCACTGAGGAAGATGAGTCATAATTCAGTGTTACAGAACTCGATTTAGCACACACTGTTTTTAACATGTAAAAATGTTGCTGTTAGGGTCAACGCTATTGTTCACAAGATTCATTAGAAGCTCGTCATACTAAAATAGCACTTTCACAGGTAATTCCCTGCACTTTATTAAAAAGCACATCTAAATATTGTCTTATACTTTGGCTATTCATAAATTGATATAAGAGCTGCACGTTTACATCAGCACCAAACAAGAGCTCTGCTTGCATGCAATGCTTTAAAGAAAATTTAGACAGGAAATTGAATGATTATTAGTAAATAGCATTGAGAATGCACAGAGAGGAAATGTGTATGTGTGTGTGTGTGTGTGTTTGTATGCATACAGCAGACAAAGCATTCTTCAGTCCCAGGAGCTGAGCCGAGGGGGCAGGACAGGACTCATGCTCCAGCATCTGTTTAAGTCTCTCTTTCTCTGTTGTCAACATGCACAGGGCTGATTTCATGGTTGTATGAACTGGAAACAAACACAAAAAACAGTCAAGAAGACTAATGAAAAGATTCATATTAATCAGATCTTCTTTTAAATGTTTGCTGAAATAAATACTGGAAAAGATCGATTCGTGGCTTTTGAGAATCGATATCGAATCGACATCATTTAAAAAAACTATGAATCGAAAGTTCTATTTTTTTGTTTTTGCCCAGCCCTATTTGATACTTGTTGAACATGGTTTCATCAAAGTTGACTTCTTCAGTATATGCTTGGAGAATATAAATGAGTAATAGAAACGGATCTTAGAAACAAGGAGGTAAACCTCAGATTTGTCGCACCTAAAATAAAACCTAAATTAAAAATCTAAATATATATGCTATTTAGAAAATATTATATATACACTACTGTTCAAAAGTTTAGGGTCCGTGTGATGATAAAAAAAATTAAAAAATCATACTTTTATTCAGCAAGGTTGCATTAAATAGATCAAAAGTTACCAAATGTTTCAAATAAATGTTGTTCTTTTTAACTTTCTTTTCATCAAAGAAAAATGAATAAATAAATAACAGCTTCCACAAAAACTTTTTTAACATTGATAATAATACAAAATGTTTCTTCAGCACCAAATCAGCACATAAGAATGATTTCTGAAGATAATTGTGACATTAAAACCACTACACAAAACTGCACATTAATTTAAAGCTGTGTATCATGTGTCTTGTATTAGCAGGGCCATTTCTGTCAAGCAACTTTTGAAACAGCATTATAGAAGCACCAGTAATAAACAGATATTATATATATATATTATTATATTATATATGTTGCATAATTTACAATGACCAACCACTTGCGGAAAATAATGTATTTTTCCTTTCAATTCCCACCTCTGCAGGTTCCGGAGCCACCAAATTATTTCAATGGATATCAAAAGACCACAATTTGCATGACATACTGCGCTAGCATCCCTACAACTTAACTAGCTTAATCAGCTAGATTAGATATAGTACATTAGGTCATCAGTATTCACTAAAAATACAATAGTAGTCCGTAATCTAGAACAGCACCCAACAGGAACTAGCAAGAAAACTCATGCTGTTCTAAGCATTTTAGTTTTTTTTTCTTCTTGCTAGTCACCTTACTTAAAGAGGTTTTAATACTGTCCAATAAAACCTTTTGACCTGTGCTTAAGGGACCTGCTGGGTAATTTCTCTGGCAATGAGATACTGATTTTCACAAAAAGTGCTAAAAACCATTTGCAATCAACATCTGTCACATTCTCCCGAGTTTTTGCTCTTCCTTCAGCAATTAATGACATGTAATTTTATATGCAAATTTGAGATTGAGATTTGAGATTCTGAGCCAAAAATGTAGGAATTGTGGGGAGAATGATGAGGTGAATCATTCTAATAAATAGTGATACATCACTAAAACTAGTTTACTGTTGTTTGCGACACGGCAGAAGTCTTCCTGCAGTTTGGATACATCTACAGGCGAGTCTAGAGGTTCATGGTAAGCCTTCTCATTGGTCAGGTCTACTGAAGAAAGGTTGGGATTGGATGCATGGAGACGGACAGAGCCTGCTGAGATACAGCTCGGAACCTATAAAAATGAGGAGAAAATCCAGGTCAACGGTGCATGATGCTGCTATTCACTTTGGCAGAGAAAGCACTTCTCTCTGGCCTGGGAAAAACATGACAGGGAATTTATCTTGCATGCACTTATACTTAATAGTCCTTTTATGTAATACTTAAGGGACTATAAAACAAGGCGTGACTATCATTGTCATCACACTATTCATGCATGTAATACGTCAGCAAATCAGCTCAATAAAACATTACGTTATCATTAAAAATGCATGGCTCTCTAGTAATTTGAAATATTCATGGAGTGATTCGTAACTGCCTTGTAAGCTTCACAAAGCCTTTTTAAAGGCAGTTTTATGTTTTAATATCTGCAAGTAGAAGGTCACAGATCACCTGCAGGGTTGTTTTGTTGTCTTTCCCATAATTCTTGGGACGCCATTTTCTGGGATGTCTCTTCTCTTTTTTTGGGCTGTCGTATGTTGAAGCCTATACAAAATGCAAGAGAGTGAGACACGGTTTTAATTTTTTACTTCCTATCATTCCCCCAATACATATTACATATATACATATACAATACATATTCCCCTAGTACATATCAGTTAGGAACAGATATAAGAGAATATATATAGTTTTAATTTATCAGTATTGGATATATATTGGCTGATACTGGAAATTTAATTGTGTATGCTTATTTCCCCTATTTTTACATTTATCTAGCTTTGCCATCCTTTAACACTCATCTAACAAGTTTATATTTAAACATATTAGTAATTTAACAACTAATTTTGTAATCTTTAACAAATCTTGACATGAATATCCATTTTCATACTATACATTATAATTTTGTGATGCCCAAATTCACTTAATGACTGATTATATTTGTTTAGTGTTTTATTTTTTTTTATTTATTTATACAAAATAATCTAGAATATTGGCCATTTATTGGCTATTGGACATAACATGCAAAAAATAAAAAGCAAAAAGAGAAAGAATTCTGTGACAATTGGAGTAATGCCCAGCATCTAAGATAAGTTTGCTGATTTTTAACCAGCTTTGTTTTGTTACAAAATCAGCAGTTTATGTAAATGAACAATGTGTACTTGCACCCAGATCTCTCCCAATTATTTGTCGACCAGACGACACAAAACGAAAAGCTGCAAACTAGCCGAAGACAACATTTACATTCAAAGGAGCTAAAGTAAACAGCAGTTGTGATAAAATAAGTCGGCCCATTTGGCAGATGAAAAAACAGCTTTCTGTATTATAGCTCATGTGTAACAGCGGTTATGTGGAATAATTTGATTTATGACTGCAAAATGCATCATGCCTATCCTTCTGAAACTGTGCTTTCAACTGAATGACTGTTTGTCATTTGAGCCGCAGGCAAGAACAGCTGGACCACTGCCTGAGGAAATAAGCCTGGCCTTTTTTGAGGGCAGCAGTTTTAAAGATTTTGTCTATATTAAACATTTTAAAAAGTTAGTACAAGTAAAATTGAAAAAATCCAAACTAATACTAATTCAACTAAATACATCCTTATATTTGTTGGATATGTATAGAACACTTTAACTCTTCTGATATGTGACATAAAGGGGTCATGTGATGAAAATCAATTTTTCCTTTCTCTTTGGAGTGTTACTATGGAAGCATATGGGTAGCAATATTCAATTTGGAATGTAATATGCAAAATGACAATGCAGTATGTAAAATGGCAATGCATTTCTGTATTTACATTTACATTTTCCAATACATTTGTGCAACGTTTGGTGCAAAATGTAAATGAAAATTTAATTACATCATTTTCATTTGCCATTTCATACACTAGTTTTAATATGTAAAATGAATACTACTTTTAACGCTTTATAAGTTGCAAAATTAAAATAGAAATTTATTACAGAAATGATTAGATATGTGTAACATGTTCAAGCAAAAACTGTGGCAAAATTTTCATTCAAATGTTACTTTTCTTAATTGCATTTACACTCACAGTCAAGACACTTACGATTGCATTTTCATTCAATGTCCCGCAATAAATGTAGCAAAATTCAATGTGCACATTGAAAATGCATTCCATTTTCCATGCATTCCATGCAATAGTCATATGTTACAAGCTCTTGGTGCATAATGAAGATCTGTGTAGTTGCAAAGACTAAAGTATCAAATCCAAAGAGATATTCTTTATCAAATTTAAGACTCTGCCACGCCCCCCTAAAATGGCTCATTCAAACACAGACCCACATGTCTATGCAATGTCTATGTGGAAATACTTGCATAATGCCTAAATGTTCACGCAAAGAAAGAAGACATGGTTTCAGTAACCGCAGTTAGTGTTTAAAGCAGGGAGATTCTGTGTGTATCTAGGCAAAAACATAAATTTATTTGGCCTTCTGGAAGTAGATTAATTTAGGAATCTTTAAGATTACTTACAACAGAACAGCAACACATTTTATGGACGACCATTTCGTGAACCTAAGAGAGGAGGTCATTCTGAATTTACTACGACAATCTGGCGCTTCTGAAACAGCTACTGTAAGTATGTTTTGTTATTAATTTAAGTATTTGCTATTGAATGTTCAAATGCGGAGTTTTGTGCGTCGTGTGTGTGTGTGTGTGTGTGAGAGAGAAAGAGAGACGGTCACACAGTGGAGTCAGCTGTCTTTACCGTCCATGGCTTGTGTACTACAAACACATGGTAGCTTCATCACTGTGTCTGTCATGGGACTCTGTTCCCCTTTCGGTCTTGAACTGATGGTAAAACTAAGGACATTATTAACTGTCTTTACATTTATTTTGAAAGATAAAGCTCGCGATTATAGAAAGGGGTGTTACATTTCCGACGAGTGCTAACGGTGTTTGGGCAATCACAATGCACTGGGTCAGTTAGCCAATCAGAGCAGAATGCACTTGTCGGAAGGAGGGACTTTGCAGAAAACGATGCGTTTGAGAGAGGCAGGGCATAGAGGACCTACAATAATGATCAGTATTTGAAAAATAATGTGTTTCTTGAACATTAAAGCATGTCAACATATTCTGTTACACCAAATACACAAAATAATGATCTTTAAAAAAGCATCATATGACCCCTTTAATTATTGATAGTTAACAAAAATAAAATCTTTTATAATTACTATTACTATTACTACTATTACTATTACTATTACTATTACTATTATTTTGTGTGTGAGTGACATGTAACCTGCAGAGCGTTGATGGCTGGGGCGGAGCATGTGCGGTGTAACACCTCCATACTTCTTAACAAGTGATTCAGTTCCAGCAGCTGAGCCTCACATACGGAGAGTTCTGAGAGAGAGAGAGAGACAAAGAACATTGTGCAGAAAAAAGCTGAAGATGCAGCATTTTCAGAGTGAGATGGATTCATAAATTGGTGTGTGTTTGTCACAACTACCACTGGCTCTGCACCCATTTACCTAAATTTGTTACTTCAGACTTATGTGCCCTCTAGAAGCTTGTGTTCTGCAAGTGAACGTCGCTTGATTGTGCCATCCCAAAGAAGCACAAAGTCACTTTTACGGACTTTTAAATTAAATGTTCCCTCCTGGTGGAATGACCTCCCCAACTCAATCCAAGCAGCAGTCCTTAGCCATCTTCAAGAATCGGCTTAAAACACATCTCTTCCATCTTTATTTGATCCTCTAACTTTAGCACTGACTATTCTAATTCTATTCTTAAAAAAAAAAATCTAACTACCTTTCTAATCTTTTTGTATTCTATTTTCTTTTCATTTATTATGCAATTGTATGTGTGTGTGTGTGTATGTGTAAAGACCTCTAACACTAGCTTGCTCTATTCTTTTTTTTATTCTGTTTTCTGTTTTTCTTTTTATTTATTATATTATTTAAAATCCCATGCTGCGTGTACTGTGTTAACCTAACTGAGACTTGTTATAGCACTTCTATATCATTGCTCTTTTTGTTGTTTTTGATTGCTTCCACTCTCCTCATCTGTAAGTCGCTTTGGATAAAAGCGACTGCTAAATTAATAACTGTAAATGTAATGTAAATGTACCTTTGGTGCACCTGTCCATGTCATCAGAAGACTGGAGCCAGGCAGTCACCTTGGCCTGACTGGTAAAAGGTCCCGGGGAGTGAAGAGAGGACTGCTTTGCAAGAGAGGCACGCTTCATGAAGAGAAAGAGGCAGAAAAATAGACAAAAAATGATTGAGATGAAAGAGAGAAAGAGTGTATGTAAGTTATCCTGTAACAAATACATATACATTTAGTGGACAACAGTGTTGGGGAGAAACTAGTTACATGTAGTGGAACTAGGCAATTTAATTACAAAATAAATGTAATCGTAATCAGTTACAGTTAATTTTAAAAATGTTAATGATTACAAAGGAGGTTCCATCTGAATATTTTCACACATGCAGATTTGATTGATTTCTTTCCCAAATTGCACTGACTGCTCTAAAACATAAGACACCAATGTTTCAGGAGTTTAGGACAGAATAGCACAAATAAATGTTTTATTTCCAATTTGTGTTTATGTAATGTTTTTTTAAGATGAACTGTTTTTCCAAGGTATTGTTAGATGCCAGCATTTCCTGTCATAGTTATGCAAAGATCTGATTTCAAAAACAGCATCATAGCTTTCTTCTTATGATTTTAAATCTGCATTTAATCTGCGTTTTGAGTACTACTTTAAATAACAGTTGAAAACATTAGAAATTTAGAAAAGTAATCAAATATAATCAGGTGCATTACTTTAATAAAGTAACTGAAATAGTTACACTACTTATTACATTTTAAATAGAGTAACTTGTAATCTGTAACCTATTGCATTTCCAAAGTAACCTTCCCAACACTGGTAGACAAATTAAATAAACTAGTCATAGTGAGAGAGACTATTTTGTGAAAGTTGCCACACACTGACAGAGCGTTTAACCTTGAACAGTCCTTCAACATTCTCTCAAAGTTAAAACACTTGCACAGTCATCATCGTTTTATCTGACATCTATCTTTCCATCTAAACCCTCTTCATGTCCCAAGGCGTTACCTTTCTGATGGACTGACTGTCAGGTATCGTGGGGGAGGAGGTGAGGGGGTAATGAGGGTGGAAGAGCGTTTTCTCGTGAGGGAACATGGCGATCTCATTCTGCCTGTAAAGTCTGTGGTGACGCAACTTAGAGACCCATTCATCAAACAGCTCCTGGGACTTGATCTGCAAGCACAAGGAGACCACAGTTAAAGGTTCAGGATGAAGGAAACCTATTCAATCAGGATTCAGAAGCTGTTTTTCTTGACATTGTGTAGCTGCACTTTAAAATGGTCCAGATGAAGGCTGACCTCATGACTTTGTATTCAACATTTAAACCCAGGGTACTCAACAGGCATCCTGCCTTTATTCATTTTGTGGCCTGTGTCATGCAGAAGATTAATGTATGTACAAAATATTAGGCAGTTTGATTTTTTTAATTAAATGTATGCAATCGCAGTAGTAAAAGCTGCTTGATATCAGCAAGCTAGGGATGTGCATATCGATCTGAAGTACTGATATATTGATACTGATGCGAGTATTGAAAGAATTGATACTCAAACAAAAATGATTGATACTCAGGTGTGTTTTATTTACCAGTGATTTTGTTTATTGAAAAAAAAAATGATGCATTGAATTGGACGAATAACCTAGTTTAGAACTTTATATTCAGCAATTTCATACTGACATCAAAATGTGTAACTAAATTTAATGAGAGAATTCAATGTGATTTTCCACTGCGGTTAATTAAAAGAAAATTATCGGGGGGGGGGGGGGGGGGGGTATCTATACAGTGTATATTATATAAATTTGATATTGTTCTTATACAACAGTTCTAGTAGTAAGAAGTTGATATTGTGTTATTTTAGACACAATGTTGTCTGTTTAAAGACAAAGCAGAACTGTTCATTTCCGAGCAACACACGTGGCATTTCTTTTCTTAATGGATGTTTTGAACGGATTGGGTGAACCATTTGGCACATTGATCCATTGGCCATAGGCAACTTGGATTTGAAGCGGCGCTGCACAGACAGATCGGTGTTTGACATCAAAGTAGACTGCGAGAGCGATTTAAAAGCATTCTCATATAGTAGAAATAATAACTACTCAGTGCTATTTTAACATAAGGCTAAAGCCAATCTCTGTGCCATCATAATGTAACATGTTCCAGTAAAACTGCAGCAAAATTACGGTATGCACCAATCTCCACTTATGCTTTCCCTGTGACCGCAGAGCATTATGACTCTAAGGTCAGTCTAATACTATAATTTTTGTGATACCTTCAGGTGATAAATGTTTTCTTCAGCGTCCAGATCAATGCACTTGGCTTTCTTCTTAATGGCCATGACAGACAGCCCCACATCAATGCAGCCATGGAGCTTGCCTTTCTCGACCTGCACAATGCACAGACAGAAGGTTTGACCTAGAAATATCACCCCTAGCTTGTACAGTATATCAATACAACAGATGCTACTTTGTTGCAATGTACTCACATTACTACTGAGCAAATATGTTGCTCCTGGTTAAACCTCAAATGAATATAGATTCAAATTGAATTCTTGGCTCTTGTGTTTTTCCACAAATAATTTGATCTACTGCATCCTTTCAAAAATACAAAAGAGTGATACAACAGCCCTAGTCATCCCATCTTACTGTGGCTATTTCATAGGTTTGAATGAGTGACATAGAAGTAGTGATGAGAATTGTGAAGAATTTAAGAATTTGATTCCATTAATACATCTTTTAGCATTAATATGCATTTATTTCAGGAATACATATTTGAAAAAAGTAAAGAAATTTTATAATTTCAAAATAGTACTGACTAAACTATAAAGTGTATCTTTAACTACATACTGACATATAACTAAGCACACTGATTAGTTAGAAATATTAATAAAAAATTACCTGCTCAAAAGAGACATTTACCCCATAACCTCACTAAATGTAGAATTTGTGAGCATATAGCCCTCTATAAGCATATTGTGCATTCAAAACACAAAATTTCAATGTGCAGCACATTAAATGCAAGAGGGCTCTGGCTAATTTTGCTAATGGATAACCTTGTCAATGATCCATTCTCAGAGGCACATTCAACTAGTGCCCTTGATTTAGAGGTCAAAAAGGCTCCAGCTACATCTGAAAGATATATGGGAGGTTGAATACGTACGTTCATTATAATTTAATACCCTAGCTCTAAGTGTCCACTTCATAATGCTGTTTAGGAGGGCAGACTGGCATGAGGGAAGGTAGGTTGCATAACAGTTTCTGTTATGAGATTTACCGCTTTACATTTGCAAAATATCGGCTCTAGGTGATGCTTTAAAACCCTGGGGACATTAACTTTGATTTTACATTGCCATAGCTTGAGGCTTTTATCAGCAGGAAACATATATTGACACAAAGATGGAGGTTTAGGGCCGCTATCTAATCTAAAGATTGCTAGAGCTCTGTGAAGACTTACATGATGGAGAACTGACCACTAAAATTCCTGAGTGCTTTACTTCAGTGGATTGAGTGAGTGAATGTTTGTGTGTGTGTGTGTGTGTGTGTGTGTGTGTGTGTGTGTGTGTACATGTGGGGCCATTTAGACTCACATCAACTGCGCATTTAGCATACTTCAAAATGCCCTTGTCCAAGTAGAAGAACCTCTGTAAAGAAAGAAGCACAAAGAGGAGAGGACAGAGGAGAAATTTGGGTCAGATTTATATGGTAAATGATGAATGTCCTCTCAGGGGATGCTTACGCACTCTTGATGAATGAGAGGCTGTGTATCGCTATGCCTCTTTTCTGTCTATTCTTGTATTCACTGTTTGGCTGAAGGGGAATATGGGTATTTTTGGAGAACAGACCTTTGAATGGCTTACTCAGGGATGTATCTGAATATTAAACCGGCATAGAAGAAAGTATTTTTGCATGCATAAAAAATGCTAACATCACCTTTACTCGTGTGAAAACTAAAACTAAATGATATCATCTTGTCTGAAAAAGTTGAAATGACTGTGCCATTTATTTAAAGTGCTTTTTTAACAAACAACTCTGTTGATTTGCAGCTTTAAAGGTCCCGTTCTTCGTGATCCCATGTTTTAAACTTCAGTTAGTGTGTAATGTTGTTGTTAGAGTATAAATAATATCTGTAAAATTCTAAAGCTCAAAGTTCAATGCCAAGCAAGATATTTTATTTAACAGAATTCGCCTACAAATAACGACCAGTTTGGACTACATCCCTCTAGTTCCTGCAGTAATGACGTCACTAAAACAGGTTTTTGACTAACCTCCGCCCACAGGAATAAACAAAATAGGGGGCGTGGTCTTGTTGCGCTCCGACGGAGAAGAGGAAAAGTTGCGTTTGTGTTTGCCATGTCGTTGAAACGCTGTTATTTTCATCTCAGAGTCCAATCACCTTTGTTTGGCCTTCCCAGGGACGCTGTACTTGGAGATTAATGGTTACAAATTATGTTTAACTCGGTTCCCGAAAATTATAATCCACATGTAAAACTATGTGCAGCACATTTTGCTGAGGACAGCTTTCTCAATCTCAATCAGTTTAATGCCGGATTCGCACAAAGATTATTCTTGAAAGATGGAGCAGTTCCCTCTTTGTCTGGAGAAGGTGTTGTTTGGACCACAACCGGTAAGTGTATTTTATTATTTAAGTTGGTGCGTTTAACAGTTTCTGTAACTTATTACACAAAGGGCAACGCTGTTTAGCTTTGTTAACTAGATGTTAGGACTGTGTAAAAAAATCAAATGCGATTTTCATGCGCATCTCGTCAGTAAAAACGCTCCTGTGATTATAAGTACATCTCCAGCACATGCTCCTGCCCACTTGCTTCTCAAAACTAGTCCAATCGCGTCTCCAGGAGGGCAGCTTGCGCTAAGCTGGTGTCGATTCACAACACATTTGTTGTTGTTAGTCCATAATAGACAAGATGATGCATATTTTAAAAAGACAGCACAATAAAATTAAGGTCTGTCATCTTAATTTTCAGATTATAGCTCATTTAGTTTTTGTTTAGGGTGAAATGAAGTTATAAAATTCCCCAAAATTATTATGTTGATCGACATTAACATGCTGTCTTGAAAATTTGATTATGTGTAATTTTTATAATACATAATTTCTATACTCTGTATGAATGTTTCTGTCTGCAATTTATTTTTTATTATTAATATTCAATAAAAAAATCAATTTGGCAGTAACAAATTTGAGTAATTTTTTAAGTGGAGAGTCAGGTTTGTGTTCAGGCAGGCTCGCACGAATCCGCTCAGATCTGGAAATCTCAGCACTGATTTATCTAATTATTCCACTTCTTACAAATGTTTTGAATTAAACATTGGTAGAGGCATTAATACATGGCTATTTCCTACATACCTTGTGCCAGCCTTTCATTGGCCACTTTCTCTTCTTCAGCATGTAGCCAGCCTGCTTCTCTGGCTCCTGAACATTGGAAAGACCACCGCGCAAGCCCTCCACAATCTCCCAGCTGTCCTGTACAATATAATTCAATACATGCACACACTGTACAATGAAACAGTATAGTGTTTCTAACTCAGTGCCTAAGAAAAAATGTTCATAATAAATGTTGTTATAATGATGAAAAACGTGCAACGTGAAACCAGAGAATCAACAAATAAAGACAAAGTGAGGAAGTCACTTGGCAGATTAATGTGGAATAGACATTATGGTTATTTAATATATAAGTAAATTAATATATACACTTTTTTCAATTATTTTTCATGATATATAGTGCTTTCATGACATAAAATTAATTATCATGATATATAATATTTTGGTCATACCCGCATACTTATTATTTGTGTGATAAATACTGTAGATATTTGTGGATTTAAAATGAATGATGAAAGTGTGGATTGAAAAGTGATGAAAATTGCTTTAAATTTAAATACATTTACATAAATATGTTTTAGAAAGACACAAAGCAACAGCTAGAAAAATGAAGTTGCTGCAAACTTAGGATTCTTCTCCATTTAATATCAGAATGTGGGCAATTAACAATGTGCATACTGTTCTCAATCGGGTGGAAATTTAGAGAGGATAGCTATTCTCTTTATTATTTAGAGAGCTAACAGATGGGACAAAAATGTGGGTCTTCATTCTCCCTCTTCAGCAAACTGCGTCTCTTCCTCAAGGCAAGAACTGCACTGCCCAAATGCACACTCAGCAATTCACTACATCAAGGACAACTTTCAAAGAGACATCTCTATAGCCAAGGACAAAACCCAAACATGCATTAAGAACCACAGAGTGCGACTAATGAAACCAACCGCTCTTACACAACAGCTCAAATCAAACAGCAACACAACCTTCAAGGGATACTGTGTTATGACAGTGAAACAGCCCAGCTAATCATCCAGCCCTTGTAAAAGGAAGAACACATTAGAATAATTTGAAAACGTATAATACATACTTATTACAGTTTATACATTTAAATAATAATTATGTTACAATTGTTAATTGTAATGTTAATTGCAAAAAATAAAAGATAAAAAAATAGTTCAAATTCAATTAGCTGAACCTAATTTCTTTCTTGACTCATTTAACTAGGACTTATATGTAATATAATAATTGTATTGTATACTAAAATAGACTATAATGTCATTTCTATGGAAACTTGTATGTCATGTCATATTTAAACTTGTAATGAAGCTACAATATAATACATTCAAAATATATTAACTTTAAATAATAAAAAATATACAATTTAAATAATAAAGTAATATCGAATAACACACTACTGTATAGTTAACATTTTACTTATGCACTTAACGTGCTTTAGAACACATTAAAAGTAAGTGTACTTGTTTAAAGCACACTAAAATATTTTGCTCATATTATATTTGCGTGTACTTACATTAAGTGTGTTAGGAAAGTACACGAAAGTATACTCTGAGGTACACGTGGTATTTTATTTCATTAATATATTATAATATAATATCAAGTATTCATATAATATATTATATAATATTTTAATTTATTTATTAGGATTAAACCCTTGAGATGTGTCATCTCATTTTAGAGGGGGTCCCCAAAACTAATGTATCACAATCACAACGTAATATTTGTATAAATATATATATTTATCTATGATAGAAGTGATGCATTGAAAACTATTGCCGCGTTTCCACCGAAATTACCCGGAACATTTGTACCAGGAACTTTTTCCCCCCAGACCTGTTGCTTTCTGCGTTTCCACCGCGGTGTAAAGTACCGGGAAGATTAGGCAAATAGTCTGGTGATGTAGGTCTGCAACGCGTTTCTCAATACAAAATACAATGATTTTGGATGTACATCCTTGGTAGTTCAGACTATGTGCATTCGACTCGGGAGTGTGATGTCCACGACGACGCGAATCCAGTAATTCTCCAAACAGTAGCATACTTCAGTCAGCTGACCATGGCTACTGCAATTTTCCTGTATGTATATTTACAATAAAATGAAATAGGATATCAAATACCACTGCCTCCTTTCGTTTTCATTTATACATAATGAATGAGCTGCAGAAATGTACTTAGTTCAGGGATATGTGTATATATACAGCCATTAAAATGAAACGAAATATTATATAAATTTACCTTTTTTATTTTCATTTTAACATATAGATAAATTGAATACAGACCAAAGATAACCAGTTAGATTTACCCAAGACGAATTATATTTTATGTTTAACCACTAAAGAGACATCAGAGCCCGCGGCACACATCAGAAGGTCTAGCCGAGGTGAGGCTGCTTCTCGGCGGATACATGAGGACTGAGCTCCCACAGATTTGAGTTTTAAACTACATTCTCGCCTGAAATACTTTTAAAATTACATTTCATGACACAATAACAATAATATTTTGAAAATGATCCGAATAAATGGTGGTTGAACCCAAACAATGCTGCATGAACTCAACCAATCAGGATGTTTAGCGTCCAAGACCCGACCCCGAAAGTTCCGGAACTTTGAAAAAGTACCACCTCGCCAGCAGGGACTTTCTGAGGGGCATTTTTTACCCGGAACTTTATTTAGTTCCTGGTTCCTGCGGTGGAAACGCACCGGGTACCAGGCCAAAGTCCCTAGTTCCTGGGTAAAGTTCCTGCGGTGGAAACGCAGCATATCTTTTGTTACCCATGTAGTGACACAAAGCACAAGGTATACAGGAGCACTGTCTAGTCACAGAACATATATTATATAGTAAACTATACAGAACCAACAGTCTCAGAAAGAATTTATTTTATTTGCTAGATAGTTCTGAGGACATTTCACTGAAGAAGTGGGTACCAGATCACCTAGTGGGATTTCAGCCCTCTTTGCAGTACTTTAAACTCTACACAACATAATTCCATGATGTTGGTATTGAGAGTAACGTCTGCCACCCGAACAGTGAAACATATCTCGGCTTAGAAGGAGTAATGAGCTTTATAATGCTACCAAATGATGAGATTAAAGATTACAGCCTCATAATCAGGTCAGCGTGTTCATCTGAGGAGAAGGACACGCATCCGCCCTCCGGAGCTCCGAGCATATGAACACACACATGTGCAGGTGCACACAGATATATTAAGTCTACACAATAGGAACAAACCTGTGTGAACAGTGATTGAAGACAAATAATGGCAACCAAATAGCAGAGAGCAGACTGAGAGCAGACTTTTAAACCCTGCTGTATTTATCCTTCATTTCCACAGAACATGATTAGTTTACCACTAATTTCCTCAGACAAAAGCCTTAGGAAGTGCCACGGAATTGCAATAAATGATAACAACAAAGGGCTGCTAAGTTTTTATTCATCCGGCGCTCAAGGCTTATTTCATAGATCGGTTATATTCATATTTCCCCACAGTCATCTGACTGAGAACAGGGAGATTAATACTGTGTTTCAGTACAGTGGGTAATGGGACTGATGAAGATAAAGTGGAAAGGCATAGCTGGGAAATTTTTGGGTAAAGTCCAGAAACATTTTGTCTAGTCCACTTCTTTGTGCTTTCATCTGTACTGTCGGCCAGTTTTTCATTTGCTTTCAGAAAATTATATATAAAAAAATAAAACCTAAGCAGTATAAATATTTATACTCTAAAGGTCCTTTTTGTATAAAGCAAAGTAGAGCCTCACTGAAATGGGTTTTTTGGGGGCCGATGCCAATAGCGATATTAGGGAGTAAAAAAAAAAGACAGATATCGATATATCAGCCGATATTCTTTATGTGTAGGCCAGTGGTTCCCAACCTTTTTCAACTCGCGGCCCACACAACCAAACACATATGTTTGCCCGGCCCACTGCAACAAAATTAACTGACCCCGCTATTGTTGGGTTAATAACTTAGTTCTCAGAAGCTAGATTAACTGTCTTTATTGAATGAACTGGCAATGAACAGAAAATAACTCGGTCTGACACTGCTTGGCACAACTGCTATTGTTCTGTAGCATATGCAGCAAAAATATCTACGATAAATTGGCGGTTTATTCTTAAACCAATCAGCGAGTTTGAATAGTGGAAGCATAGTTACAGTTTAATATTTATTTATATGAAATGATGTTATTATGTTATGACATTTTTACATATATGAACAATATAATTATTGCTTTTAATAGTTATTGGCGGCCCACCTGCAATACCATCGCGGCCCACAGGTTGAAAACCACTGGTGTAGGCTATATTGTACAGTAAAGTCAAAAGTTTGGACACAATTCCCATTCGTGTGTCCAAACTCTTGACTGGTTCTGTATATAGAATACAGTATATACATAAACACAATATATATACATAAATACACATTTTTTGCAATGATAACTCAAATGTGGTGATCAAACACTTATAATAATAATGTGACAAACCTAGGCCTATGTAATGAAGGCAGGGTATTTAACAATTTAACAATAAACTTTATTATTCAAAATGAGCCTGACATCAGTGCACTTAACTGTAAATGTCATTTCACTTATAAATAACTAAAACACAAATAGAACAAAATATATATAACATGAATTAAGAAAGTAAATGAAATAACTGTAGGGCAAGCAAGCTACTGCCGGTCCAACAGGGGCAGGTTTCTGCAGGGAGCACAGCTTTTCGATAGGTATCTAAAATGAATAAATAATAAAAATATCTATGTGATTATCAAATATAGTTATATAATTTATTATATAATAATTTATTTGAAACAGCGGACTCGGATGAAGTTTGAGCTCATCCACGCATCTCTATACTACACTGACCTGGGTGACCAGTACCAAACAATAGAGCGAGCTATCCGTCTATACCTATATATCTGCTACAGGCTCATATCAGCAGATAATATCAGCAAAATTATATATCGGTTTGGCTCTAAAGCAAAGTATCAGGAAACGCTAAGGCAAGCTCGTCATCCGAAGACCTATAAACAGAGCATAAGGCTTTTTGAACAAACACAGCTGTCTCTTGTCACTGCATTTAAGCTAATATTTAGTAGATGCATGTATCCATGGAATTTTTATTTTGATCAACATCAAGATTTTAATGCTAATACCTAAATGAATGTTTAAAAAGTCAAAACAACCCTTAAAAAAAATTTTAGCACATAAATGGATGACAATTTTTTTTGGTCTTGGCCGACTAGATAAGAGCAAATAGGAAGACTTGTTACTGACAAGACATACACAGACAAGCAGCTGCTGCACAATAATAGATATATAAAATGGTCTGTAGCTGATGAAGACAGGTGGAGCTGGAGGAGGTGGAGGGTATCAGACAATTTAAATGTTGACCAAATAAGCTCAACGGCTACAGTTACAGCTGAGACCAATGCAGCTTGTGCCTTGTAGTGAACAATATGATTGCTCGCAAATTATATAGCAAGGAAAAATCAGCCTGCACCATGAAGAGTTTCATAACTGATATAAAAAATGTTTTGTCTTAGCACTATGCATTTTTCTGGTATGCGCTGAGCACTGTATTTTGAAGCCTTTTTTTCTAAGAGATTTTTCTTGGAGAACAGGCTTTCACACTTTTTTACTATAAAAGGGTGAGAAAATGCTATAAAACAGTTGTAGATTATATATTTCACGTCACACTGCAGGGTGTCAATTTCCTAAAATAATTTTACATCAACTGCCTATTAACAATACCACCAGGACAAATATTACACCTGGAAAATCAACACAACTGAAAGTCTCAATTTATCTCACACACACTAATATAAAACAGTGGGAAGTCTATGTCTTCTTTACCCTCGGTGCATTAATATTTGATAGTCCTACTTAGGCATTTTGATTGCTTTGCATGAAAAAAATAAGAAATTAATGTTTTTTATTTTATTATCCACCGGGAGTTTCAGAATTTTTTTTACAAATACTGTCACTGAGACCCTTTCAAAAGTACTAATATTATGTACCATTGAGGTAGTAACATGCACCCCTTAGGGGCAAATTACGAACAAAGGTGTACCCTTTTGAAAGGGTACCGCCCCATTGACAGCTTTTGTACCTTTTTTCAACAAAAGTGATACTTCTATAAACTTGAGCTCATCGTCTGCCAAATCAAATGCATACACACTTACCTGTCTGCTGTCATGTTTGGAGGAGGAACTGCTATTGCTGTGAGATGGAGAGGAGATCTTCTGGGACATAGTGGAACTTTTTTCCTCTGAGCTCATCTCCTGCTCTCAGTGAGAAGGAGAACGTAAAAAGGAGAGGAAGAGGAGGAACTGGAGAAGAGGAAAAGAGGGAGGGGGAACCAACAGCTCAGATCTCCATTTGCTTGTTCTTCCTAAGCTTGGACACAGTGTTTACGAGCCTGTGGACAGTTTAAGAGAGAAAGAAAAGATTGATCAGGAGATGTATGTGAAAGGCAACCTCAACACGATGTAAGGCTTTCATCTGTACAGGTAATGAACACCACTCGCCCACCACAGGATATCAGATAGCAGAATTATCTGAAAGTATAAAGGCTTGGTCAGCAAGACACACAATCTGAGGGTTGTTTTGAGGAAGGATGCCAGCGTGAATCACTGGAGATACTATAGATGCCATCCCCGGATCATCTCCCACTCTCTCAGCTTCTTCTTATGAAAGTTATGAAAAGTGTGGGGGCTGCATTGAACACACATCGACTTTATGAATCTGTGCTTCATTTATAGCAGTGACAGACGTCAGAGATCGCCGCTCTGTAGTAACCGTCCTTCCTTCTCTGTCTCATCTCTTCCACACTGCTCTGTCTTTCTCTGAGTGTGGTTCTCACATGAATGGAGAACAGAATGCAAATGTCCTCTTGCTTTGTGTCTGGGTTTGTTTGATGTCATGTGTCACGACAGCACCATATGCATACTTGTGTTACAGCACCTGTGCTGGTTATTAACGCAGGTTACAGGGTGTTGGATAGATACACGTCAGATACACACAAATATGAGACATAAATTAACAAAACTGTCACAATAAGTTTGAAATCAGTTTAAATCAGTCTAAAATCACCAACCTACAGACTTGTATGACGCCAAGGCTGATGTATCAATATTACATTTACGATATTACGATATTTGGTATTTTTTAAATGATCGTGTTGGTCGATACATTTTTATTTTTGGGCAGTAAGTGCTCTGTTGGTTACCAGTTTTCTTGCTTTTTATTAATGTCTGTCTTTCTTTTTTTAAAATGCTAAATAGAATGTACTTCAACTTAGTTTTTCATGTGATGCTATGTCAGAACATAGAATCAACATATTTTAAACAGATTCTTAAATCCCACAATATAAAATAAATCAGTTTTTTTATCAAGTTCAAATTAATTTTTTATTGATTTGTTTTTTAAATAACTATGTCTAATTTATAAAAAGAAAAAATATAAATATTTGCAATATGCATTGAATGTTATTCAAGTGTTATTTACATATCACATATATCAGCTTTATATCGCCCACCAAAAAGTTCATATTGGTTGATCACTATGGAAGCACATGGGTAGCGATATTCAATTTGGAATGTAATATGCAAAATGACAATGCAATATGTAAAATGACAATGCATTTCTGTATTTACATTTTTATTTTCCAATACATTTGTGCAATGTTTGGTTCAAAATGAAAATGAAAATTAAATTACATAATTTTCATTTGCCATTTCATACACCAGTTTTAATATGTAAAATGAAAACTAATTTTAACGCTTTATAAGTTGCAAAATTAAAATGGAAATGTATTACAGAAATGATTAGATATGTATAACATGTTCAAGCAAAAACTGTGGCAAAATTATCATTTAAATGCTATTTTTCTTAAATGCATTAACACTCACAGTCAAGACACTTACGATTGCATTTTCATTCAGTGTCCCGCAATGAATGTAGCAAAATTCAATGTGCACATTGAAAATGCATTCCGAGCCGATCAAATGTCCGCCCCCTCCCGCCATGTCAATCACTGCGTGAACAAGGCGGGGCTTGCAGAAGGTCAGAGACTCAAATCTCAAAAAGAGGATTCAAGTGAGAGAACATGGACAAGACAGTTGGTCCGTGTATGTTTTGACCATTTCGGTTTATGGCTTCGATATTTCATTCGCACTTGTGGGCGGGACTGAAACGGTGCTTTCATCTGATTGGTCGAATCGCTCCACCTTCAACTCGGTCTTTTCATTCTTTCAGGCAGAATAAGAGTCAGTGCGAGTGTGACACTGTAATGTCTGAAACCACCGCTCACTGTTAATTAGCCTAATATTTGAATCAGATGTAGCTGGGCACATAATTCGTGCTGCTGAGACCTGCAAATTATTTCTAGGTTGCAGTATTGTATGAATATTGTCCCACTGATAAATACAGTGCAAATAGTTCTGTCTCTTTGGAAAAAGGTGAAGTGGAAATAAAAATCAATAATAGACTGAACAGTTCCATGTCTGTAACATTTACCACTCTCATCTTTTAAGTCATAAGGCACTAGGTATGTGTGTGTGACATTAATAAATAATTGTAAAAATTAATATTGTTACATTTCTGAAATAAAAATAGTAAAATAGTAAAAAAATAGTAAAATGAGCTCTATGCTGCTCAGTGCTCCTGTAGCCTACCCCAGAGTGCCCTCTCGCGGCTGTAGATGGTAATGTTTTCTCTTGATTCTGAATAAATGCGACTTATATATATATATATATCTTCGTCATGACGTATTTTTGGACTGATGCAACTTATACCGAAAAATACGGGTAACATTATTATTATTATTTATTATGAGAGTAACTGACACAGACTAGAACTTTAATGTTTCACCAAATTCAGCTCAGATCTCATCTCAAGACTCGTCTGACTCGTATTGCTGTATAACTGGCCAGACTTACCTTTCCAAAAAATCCTATTTAATTTTATTTCATAAATTAAACTATATTTATTTCCACTTCACTGTTATCCAAGGAGACAGAACTATTTGCACTGTATTTATCAGTGGGACAATATTTATACAATACTATAACCTAGAAATAATTTAACGGGGTCTCTTGCAAGTCGCAGCAGCACGAATTATGTGGCCAGCATCATCTGATTCAAATATTATGCTAATTAAAAGTGAGCGGTGGTTTCAGACATTACAGTGTTTCACTCGCACTGACTCTTATTCTGCCTGAAAGAATGAAAAGACCGAGCTGGAACTGGAGCGATTCGACCAATCAGATGAAAGGAGCGCTTCAGCGCCGCCCACAAGTGCGAATGTAATATTGAAGCCATAAACCGAAATGATCAAAACGTACACGGGCCAACTGTCTTGTCCATGTTCTCTCACTTGAATCCTCTTCTTGAGATTTGAGTCTCTGACCTTCTGCAAGCCCCGCCTTGTTCACGCAGTGATTGACATGGCGGGAGGGGGCGGAGACGTGATCGGCTCGGAATGCATTTTCAATGTGCACATTGAATTTTGCTACATTCATTGCGGGACACTGAATGAAAATGCAATCGTAAGTGTCTTGACTGTGTGTGTTAATGCATTTAAGAAAAATAGCATTTAAATGATAACTTTGCCACAGTTTTTGCTTGAACATGTTATACATATCTAATCATTTCTGTAATACATTTTCATTTTCATTTTGCAACTTATAAAGCGTTAAAATTAGTATTCATTTTACATATTAAAACTGGTGTATGAAATGCCAAATGAAAATTATGTAATTTAATTTTCATTTTCATTTTGCACCAAACGTTGCACAAATGTATTGGAAAATGTAAATACAGAAATGCATTGCCATTTTTACATATTGCATTATCATTTTGCATATTACATTGCAAATTGAATATCGCTACCCATGTGCTTCCATAGATCACTAACAACATACTACACAATATGGAAGATGAACGAGTCGCTTTTTGACATGCCCATTATTAAGTCGTCAAGTCACCTTTATTTATATAGCGCTTTAAACAAAATACATTGCGTCAAAGCAACTGAACAACATTCATTAGGAAAACAGTGTGTCAATAATGCAAAATGATAGTTAAAGGCAGTTCATCAATGATTTCAGTGATGTCATCTCTGTTCAGTTAAATAGTGTCTGTGCATTTATTTGCAATCAAGTCAACGATATCGCTGTAGATGAAGTGTCCCCAACTAAGCAAGCCAGAGGCGACAGCGGCAAGGAACCGAAACTCCATCGGTGACAGAATGGAGAAAAAAACCTTGGGAGAAACCAGGCTCAGTTGGGGGGCCAGTTCTCTTCTGACCATTATTAACATATTAGCTTTTTATTAGTCCTTATAAAGCACATATTCTGCATGACTATATTCTACATCCCTAATCCTACCCAATTACCTAAATGTAACGACTAACTAATTAAAAAGTCATAGTTAATGGTTTGTTAATAGTGAGAATTGGACTTTAAAATAAAGTGTGAACAAATTATGATTTGCGGAAGTGGATATTATATTTGCAAAGCATTTGTATAATTTTATATTGTGGCTGAAATTTTCTTTTTCTAGCATGTCTTTTGATGGCATTTTGAAAAGCATATTCAAGTCTCTCCCTCATTTTTCGTCATTATGAGCAGTAGCACAGGTCACAATATGGGACACGGGAATGCAGCAAGGTTAATTAGATTAGTTTTGCCCCCTTCATTTCCATCGGCCTGTCAAGTGAATGTCAATAGAAACACACAAATCTCTCTCTCACGCTGCTGTCTCACGCTCTCTCACTCCTTCTTCTTTTAGGGAAATTATACTTCAGCTCAAGCTGTCTAAAATTTATCTTCTCTGGGAGTAGGACACGGGAAATTGTGAAAATGTATTATGCAGTATGTCCACTCTTCAGCTAATGTGCATCAACATTATGTGTCAGCTGCACATGTTCATACTATGATTTAATCACTTCCTGTGAGGATGGAGTAATCTGTTTCTTAATTCACCAGCCTCAGTGCACTTGTGTTCATTTGACCTGACATGCTTTTACTTGATGACTGAAAACCTTCATAGACTAGAACACATGTTGACATTCTGTCATTGAAACTGTCTTATCACATAACATCCATCTTGCATCCAAAGTGAACAGCCAAGACAGGTTGCCATTTACACCTGATATTTCCATGCATTCAAATGGTTCAAATCAATGAGAGGGTCTTCGATTACATATCATTTAAGTCAATGTGTCACTACAAGCATGCTGTTGAACCCAACTTGCCTGAATTTAATTTATTTTCATCACAAATGTTATAGGATCACTAAACAATTAGACCTACAGTACAGTAACAGAAAGGGTGTTTGTTAAGCACTTTAGTTTATTACATTTCAGTATTTACTCTTTATACCTTTACAAGGTTGTGCTGTGACCTTCAAAACACCAAGAGAGATTTGTTGTTTATTTCTATTGTCATTTTAGGTGAAAAAAACAGCTGGATATTATCATTTAGGTTTCCTCTTTTATTAAGGAGGTTGTGTGATTCTTTTCATCTAAGATGAATTGAATCAGTCAGCGTGAAGTCAATTGTTTGACTTGTACGGCAACTTCCTAAACCTCTTACTGAGCAATTGAGCATACAGATACAGCTAATTACGGTCGCAGCATGTAGCCGCTTTAAGTAGCTGTGGTGACTGGTTTGTTCCGATAATCAGACTCCTGGTTGTGAGTAAACGGCACTCTCCACTGCCGCCTGTCTCACCTCACCCTGCGCCACTTCAGAAGCCAACAGAGTGTCACAGTGTCTGGGGTGTGTTCCCTGGGTTTCCACTAGGTGTCCTCAGTTCCCACAGTGTTTATCATTTATCACTTCCTGTCTCCTTATTTGGTCACCTTCCTCCTTGTCTAGTTAATTGATTGTTCCCCACCTGTCTCCTGTTTCCCCATTATCCTTTTGTGTATTTATACCTGGTCTGTCTGAGTCTTAGTCACGGAGTCCTTGTTTAAATGTAATGTTAATTCATGTCCGTCAGTTCTTGCCCTTGCCTTGTCTTCTTGTTTGGTTTATGTTTGGATGGATGTTTTTGGTTTCGACTCATGCCTGGACTGTTTACCCTTTGGATTTGCCCTTTAATAAAGTCACATACCTGCACTTGGTTCTCTCTCCTGTGTTCTCTGTAACACCGATCGTGACAGAAGGACTCCGTCGCACTGAGATCCAGCGGTATGTCTTTTTCCCGTTCCCCAGCCAAGATGGCGGAGCGGAGAGCTAAGTATCTCCGGCTGATCGCTCTCCGCCAAGAGGGCAATGAGGTGGGTGCCCTGGCACAGGTGTTCTGGTCCCTGGCCGAGGGTATGGGATACAACGATGCGGCCTTGAAGGACTACTTCAACGGCGGGCTGGATGATCCAGTGTCTCAGGAGGAGATGGTACATTTAGAGACACTGGAATACTGGGAGTTTGTGTACTATGTGCAGCATCGGCTTCTGTGGAATGCCCCAGCCACTCCGGTCTCTTCCGGTGGGGCGGTCCCCAGCCCAGCACCACAGCTCAAGATGGCCGCCAATCCAGGGCCACAGCACAAGATGGCCGCCAGCCCAGAGCCACAGCACAAGATGGCCGCCAGCCCAGCGCCACAGCACAAGGTGGCCGCCAGCCCAGCGCCACAGCACAAGGTGGCCGCCAGCCCAGCGCCACAGCACAAGGTGGCCGCCAGCTTGGGGCCACAGCACAAGATGGCCGACTCAACGCCTGAGTCTCCAGATAAGGTGTCACCGGCTCGCCAACATAGAGGGCGGAGGAGGAGGAGACCGGCGTCTACTGTTCCTCAAGGCCCAGAGGACGTTCCCGAGGCGGTGCCCGATGCTGTTCCGGAGACCGAGGCGGTGCCCGATGCTGTTCCGGAGGCCGAGGCGGGGCCCGATGCTGTTCCGGAGGCCGAGGCGGTGCCCGATGCCGAGGCGGTGCCCGATACTGTTCCGGAGGCCGAGGCGGTGCCCGATGCCGAGGCGGTGCCCGATGCTGTTCCGGAGGCCGAGGCGGTGCCCGATGCTGTTCCGGAGGCCGAGGCGGTGCCCGATGCTGTTCCGGAAGCCGAGGCGGTGCCCGATGCAGTTCCGGAGGCCGAGGCGGTGCCCGATGCCGAGGCGGTGCCCGATGCTGTTCCGGAGGCCGAGGCGGTGCCCGATGCCGAGGCGGTGCCCGATGCTGTTCCGGTGGCCGAGGCGGTGCCCGATGCCGAGGCGGTGCCCGATGCTGTTCCGGAGACCGAGGCGGTGCCCGATGCTGTTCCGGAGGCCGAGGCGGTGCCCGATGCCGAGGCGGTGCCCGATGCTGTTCCGGAGGCCGAGGCGGTGCCCGATGCCGAGGCGGTGCCCGATACTGTTCCGGAGGCCGAGGCGGTGCCCGATGCTGTTCCGGAGGCCGAGGCGGTGCCCGATGCTGTTCCGGAGGCCGAGGCGGTGCCCGATGCTGTTCCGGAGGCCGAGGCGGTGCCCGATGCCGAGGCGGTGCCCGATGCCGAGGCTGTTCCGGAGGCCGAGGCGGTGCCCGATGCCGAGGCTGTTCCGGAGGCCGAGACGGTGCCCGATGCCGAGGCTGTTCCGGAGGCCGAGGCGGTGTCCGATGCCGATGCTGTTCCGGAGGCCGAGGCGGTGCCCGATGCCGTTCCGGAGGCCGAGGCGGTGCCCGAGGCCGATGCTGTTCCGGAGGGCGATGCGGTTCCGGAGGGCGAGGCGGTGCCCGATGCCGTTCCCGGAGGCCGAGGCGGTGCCCGATGCCGTTCCGGAGGCCGAGGCGGTGCCCGATGCCGTTCCGGAGGCCGAGGCGGTGCCCGATGCCGTTCCCGAGGCCGAGGCGGTGCCCGATGCCGTTCCCGATTCGGTGCCCAAGACCGGTCTAGAGTCAGGGCTAGTTCCTGTTGACCGTCCAGAGTCGAGTCAGGTCCCAGTGGACTCTCCAGAGTCAGGGCCAGTCACTGATGACCTTCCAGAGTCAGGGCGGGTCACCGTTGGACGTTCAGAGTCAAGTCAAGTCACTGGGTGGGCTGCTGCTCGGGCCTGTTGGACTCCGGCATCGACCACAGGGGGGTGGTGGTCATCCGCTCCGCCCTGGGGGACTCTGGCGTCGACCACGAGGACGTGGTGGTCCTCCGCTCCGCCCTGGGGGGCTTCCGCTCTGACCACGAGGACATGGTGGTCCTCTGCTCCGCCCTGGGGGGCTTCCGTTCTGACCACACGGACGTGGTGGTCTTCTGCTCCGCCCTGGGGGGCGTCCGCTCTGACCACGAGGACGTGGTGGTCTTCTGCTCCGCCCTGGGGGGCTTCTGCTCTGACCACACGGACATGGTGGTCTTCTGCTCCGCCCTGGGGGGCGCTTGCCCTGACTACACGGTTGTGGTGGTCTTCTGCCCCGCCCTGGAGGACTCTGGCCTCGACCACAAGGACGTGGTGGTCTTCTGCCCCGCCCTGGGGGGCTTCATGTTGTTTTTTGTTTGTTGTTTTTGTATTTACTCCTGTCCCTGTTCCTCTCTGTAGTCTGGCCCTCCATCCCTCCCCCTGAACCTCCTCCAGTCCTCCTCCCTCCTGGTCTTCCTGTTTTGTGGTTACTTTCTGGTGCCTGTTTCCAATGTCTTTCTTTTCTGGCCCTCCATCCCTCCCCCTGAGCCTCCACCTGTCCGCCTCCCTCCTGGTCTCTGTTTTGTGTCTGTCTTGGAGCGTCTGGGAGCCGCTCCGTAGAAGGGGGGTACTGTCACAGTGTCTGGGTTGTGTTCCCTGGGTTTCCACTAGGTGTCCTCAGTTCCCATAGTGTTTATCATTTATCACTTCCTGTCTCCTTATTTGGTCACCTTCCTCCTTGTCTAGTTAATTGATTGTTCCCCACCTGTCTCCTGTTTCCCCATTATCCTTTTGTGTATTTATACCTGGTCTGTCTGAGTCTTAGTCACGGAGTCCTTGTTTAAATGTAATGTTAATTCATGTCCGTCAGTTCTTGCCCTTGCCTTGTCTTCTTGTTTGGTTTATGTTTGGATGGATGTTTTTGGTTTCGACTCATGCCTGGACTGTTTACCCTTTGGATTTGCCCTTTAATAAAGTCACATACCTGCACTTGGTTCTCTCTCCTGTGTTCTCTGTAACACCGATCGTGACACAGAGAGCAGCTGCCTCCGTGTGCCGCCCCTATTATTTATTCATTCACTTTCCACTGATCACACTCAACACACACACACATACCAATAAGTGGCAGACATGAAACTTTGTAAAGTTTCAAAAAGTGATTTAATTATTTTAAAGGCAAAATCCAAATGGATCAACAAAGAGAAATGTCATAACACCTAAAATATTCACTTTCTTTTTTACCCTGTGAAAATTTGAAATGATCTGGATTTCTGCATTGATTACACTGTGGTCTGATCTCCAACCAGGTCTCTAATGCTGTTTGTTCTTTCACAAACACCAATCTTTTTCAGTGTTTTCTGACAGTGGACACTTGAACAAAGCCTTGCACTGCTTTGTACAGTTTTCTGGAGGTCCACTGCTGTTATTCATCAGTTCTCTCTCACTTCTTTCAGGATTGCCTGCTGTGTTCTTCACAGGATGTCCGATTAAGGGACAGAAGAGAGCAGTCCAGGTCTTTAGCAATGCTTTTGCAGCCTTTTTCAGATTTGTGCATCATTGTAATGCATTTATTAAAGGTCCTTTTGAGATTGAGGCATGATTCACATTAAACAATATTTCATAAGAAGGACAGATTTATCAGTAAACAGGTTTTTATTTAAAGAGCCCGGCACCTGTGTGACCAACACTTCCAATCTCATTTCCTTAACTGACTCCAATTATCTTTTGGAGAAGTCAATTATTGTTTTCTTCTCTTTTCAGCCTGTCCTGTCCAGTATGACTCAGTCAGTAAAATTTGGAAAATTGTTATTATTTTATTCAGATTTTGTGTTGTCTATAATTGTGACTTTTTGCAAATTTAATGAGTATTCAATGCAGGAATTCCGATAGGGTTCCCAATTCTAACCTTGCTATTGTATATTAAAAACTAGTCATGATGATGAACTAGTTTAACACCTAACAACATGATTTCCAAGGAGGATTTTTTCTTTAAAGCATTTTATTCTGCTTAGTATGAAGATCTTTAGTTGTTACTAGGGCTGTGCAGATGATAGAATGAGAATATCATGCGCATCTTGTCTGTAAAGCCGGTTTTGTGATTGGTAGTAAATCTCCATCAAGTGCATTCAGATGGAGCAGTGTCAGGATTCTGACCTGACAGTCTTGTCTGTCTTTGTTTAATGTGTCTTTGTTTATTTTGTGCCTGAGCACATGGCTGTGTCTTTGTTTGTGTTGGCCATGTGCTCCTCTTGTCTTGCCTCCTTGTTTTCAATCACCAAGCCCCCTTGTTTAGTCCTTGTTGTTTATTTTGGTCACCTGATCCTCATGTGCTCTGCTCCCTTTATATTGTGCTTATTTCCCTCTTGTCTTTGCTGGTTAATTTTGTGTGAGCTTCATGTACATTCTTGTTGCTTGTGTCTTGTTGGAGTTTGCCTTTCAGTGTTTTGCATCCAGTCTGGTTTCATATTTTTCCACCTGTTAAATTCTAGTTTTTCACGAGTTCACACTTACATATAATAAACTGAGTAAAGGTGTATTTGGCAAATGCTGTGGGGAGGGGAGAGGGCTCAGAGCTCGGTTATTACTCTCAATCCCGGGGTACTTCCCTTGTCCAGGAAGAGGGGTCCGAGCTCATGTTTTAGCCCGGAGCCAGAGCGCTGGCCTATTGTGTGGATTGTCTTCCAGCCTCGTCCTATGTTCCCATTTTGTTAATAAACTCTGTTTCCTCTGTTCATTCTGCATCTGGGTCCTACCTTGCCAAACCGTGACAGAGCAGCATTTACTACACAGAGCAGTGATGCACGTGATGGATAATCACTACTAATCACAGTACCGGCTTTACTTACGAGATTCGCATGATAATTGCATTTGATTATTTGCACAGCCCTATTTGTTACAGTTTGCAAGGAAGAACTCTCTGAGAAAGCTGTTCACTTATAGAAACATCAACTGTCTTTTTTTAAGTCTTCATTATCGTCATTGTCTGCCATCATTTCTGATGCTCACTTACATAGAATTTAAAAAGTTTAGCAAAAACCCAAGCACTTGTACTAATGTTGCCAATGTTTTGCCTCAAAAAGAAGAAATTTGTGTACTACTCAAACCATCTTTAAATTGAACAGAATATAATTTCAATGTTACAATCATTATTTGAAGAAAAATTCAACTAACAAGATGGCAAACTTATTAAGTGTGCACCAGGCTTAGGACCAATTAGTCAAAAAGTCATTTAGGTAATTCATAAAAAACTAGTCAATTTTGAAAATGTGTGTTGCTGTCCATCAGTATTTTATGTTCATATAATTTTTTACCAAAACTCTATATGCTGATCAAAAACATAAATGGACATGAAATGCATTAAAGGGATAGCTTACCCAAAAATGAAAATTCTGTCATTAATTACCCACCCTCACGTCGTTCCAAACCTGTAAGACAGGGCTATTCAAATCTTGCCCTGGAGGGCCAATGCGGTGCAGAGTTTGGCTCCAACCCTGATCTAAGTCACCTGCCTGTGATTTTCTAATGATCCCAAAAACATTGATTAGCATGCTCAGGTGTGTTTGACTAGGGTTGGAGCCAAACTCTGCACCGCATTGGCCCTCCAGGGAAAGATGTGAATAAGCCTGCTGTAAGACCTTTGTTCATCTTCAGAACACAAATTAAGGCTACGTCCACACGAAGCCAGAGCTTTCCCTATCTGATCTTTCTTTTTTTTTTTTACCTCATATCAAAAAATATCTGCATGTACACGACACCACAAACCGATGTAGTATACATGCCAGACCAGTATGTGATGCTGTAATTCTGCCATAGAGATACACTAAAAATGACTTTGACTATGTGTATAATCCTTGCCTTGCAGTATACAAACAAACATGGAACAATACATTTATTGATATGTGTTAATGTTAGTTAATAAAAAGACAATCGTTCAGTGTTTGTTCATGTTTTTGTTTCCATTACGAGACGTAGCGGTGTCTGAGTGGGGCAAGACGTGGGCTGATGATGTCATCGCTTCAGAAAATAAATGGATTCACTGTTCAAATGAAAACTCAAGGGCGGCATTTTCAGATTTATCCACTTTGGGACCCGGTTTAAAAAAATATCATTTTCACTCTCCCAAAACGCCTACACGATACAAAATGTATGCGTATACAGTGAAACGCATCTCCTAAAATATCTTTGATGAATTCTGAGAGCTCTCTGACCTTCCCATAGACAGCAAGAATCCTTACAAGATCAGCATCCAGAAACGTATCAAGGACATTGTTAAAATATTTTAAGGAGCTGAAAATAGACTGCGCCATAGACCAACTCAAACCTGGTCTAAAGTCTAAAGTCAATGGCGCAATATTTTTTTTGTTATTTAAAGAGCGCGTTGGTAGAAAATGCGCCTCTTATTACACACAGGGATGCGCATCACACAAACATGCCAAATATTAAAAACAATAGGGTTACAGCGTAAAAGAATATTATTGTGTAGGCTGCATAAATATAAAAATGTAATGATGGATAGTCATTACTTGTATTAGAATTAGGCTATCTATTTGCAATTCAGCCTATTACTACTTATAATGATGAATGAAATTGGCTAATTAATTGAACAATCATGCCAATACACACACATATATATTAACTGACTCATCGCGCAGCACTTTGGTGGATTCCTGCTTGTCCTGTAGATGATCTGCTCTCGCACTTTAACTTTGTGCACGAGCAGATCGGTTTCTTCTCTTGAGAAGCTTTCAGCTTTTCCGCCAACAAACTGTGCCATGTAAATAGCGATCCACCATGGCGTGAGTGCATCTCGCTCTTAAAGGGAATGGGAGATGACACTCTGGTTGGTTTATTGAACGTTATGCCCATTACTCATTAAGAGAATAGGGACAACCCATTCCAAAAATGCGCCCCGGCGCACGGACTGTTTTTCCGTCATTAAAATAGCAAAAGTTGATTTGAACACGCCCTGAGTGCACCTGCGCCGTGCGCTTTACACTATGCATTTAGATCGTTAAAATAGGTTGTTGTTTAAGTTCAGATCAATAACTTAATTTGTGTTCCGACGATGAACAAAGTTTTTATAGGTTTTGGAACGACATGAGAGTGAGTAATTAATGACAGAATTTTAATTTTTGGGTGAACTATCCCTTTAACTAACCTTACACAAGCAGAAATACTCAAAGCACACATGGGCACAAAAGCATACTGTATAAACCATGCAAACACACACACAATAGCCATCTTACAAACCAGCAGAAGTGCAAACACATGCACACACGGCATGTAACCCTAGCTTTAGGACGCAGGCTGTTTTTCTGAAGAAAATCTCTCAGCATTGAGTCAAGTCTTACTGTCATATGTACAATTGAATACAGCACAGGCTATTTTCCAACATGCCAAAACAGACACAGAGACAGAATGCTTTGAGTTGTAAATATAGATGTTGATATCAGTTAGATCTGAGCTATTTATGTTCTTCACATCCTTTCTTAAGAATCTGATGGTTAAATGCTGACTGATCCATAAATAGCACTTTTGTTGTATATTTGGTTCATAAGATCAGGTTCATAAGATTGTTTTCAGTGGCAGCTTGCAGTCTGTAATCAAGGGGCTCAAGCTCTTGACTTCAAAGAAATAGTTCAACCACAAAAAAAGTATTCTGGCATCTTTTACTCTCCCTCATATCATTTCAAACCCATTTAACTGTCTTCTACAAAAAAGATACATTTTGAAGAGCTTCTTCATGTAGTTAAACACTATAATAATATGACTACAGTAGTCTGTGTGATTTTAGACTAGATGTATTCCGAAGCCATATAGTGTTTTGTGAACAACGAACTGGAACTGAAGTTATCACACACTGATAATCTCCTCCTATCGCGCTCCTACAGATCAATCTGACTCATTAAAGAGGCATTTTCAGACAGAATAGAAAGAATAAAATACAATTTTTATGTTTTACTGGTTATAGGCAAAATGTAAAGCCAACCATTTTGGGGGCAGTGCTGGATGGTTCTAGAGTATGAACACAAGCATAAAGTCATATTACTGGAGGTTTATGTTAAGCTAATGGTAAACAGGTGCCTATGTAGCCTTCAAAAAAAATATTAAATTAAATTTGCAGTGGAAAAATGGAAAAAGTAAAAAACTGGAAGCTGTGATTGCACAAACTTAAAAACATAAAGTAGTAACATTTTAGGAATTACAGATTAAACAGAAATTTAAAGTAAGAAAAAACATAATTCAGTTATATAATATTACAGTAGTATACTAGCCTAATGAAGTAGTTTTAACAGCATGAGATACATAAAACCCTATTGTACATAACTGATAAATAGAAAAAAATATATATTTCAGTGAAAAACCATAAAATATCAAGTGACACATAATTCAGCAAATTTACTGTTCTCTATCAGCTCAACCCTGAGATACAGCTGAGCCGGGTCAGAAGTTCTGACTGGTGAATCTCGGGTGCTTAAGTCATACAAGAGACAAACTAAGGAAGTGGGCCACATCATAGCGCTCCAACCCACAGACAGCCGGTTAAAATGAAAGATTCATTAATGCTGTGGGCATTCCAAGACCCTTTCACACAATACATCAATTATAAACATAAGGCAAAAGCTCGGGGACCAGAATGTTGAAATTTTGGGTCCATGGCCTGGAAACTCCCCAGATCTTAATCCCATTGAGAACTTGTGGTCAATCCTCAAGAGGCGGGTGGACAAACAAAACCCCACTAATTCTGACAAACTCCAAGAAGTGATTATGAAAGAATGGGTTGCTATCAGTCAGGATTTGGCCCAGAAGTTGATTGAGAGCATGCCCAGTCGAATTGCAGAGGTCCTGAAAAAGAAGGACCAAAACTGCAAATACTGACTCTTTGCATAAATGTCATGTAATTGTGGATAAAAGCCTTTGAAACGTATTAAGTGCTTGTATTTATATTTCAGTACATCACAGAAACAACTATAACAAAGATCTAAAAGCAGTTTAGCAGCAAACTATTTGAAAACTAATATGTATGTAATTCTCAAAACTTTTGGCCACGACTGTATAGTTGAGATGTGTGACCTACTGTATATACAATGTTGGGAAGCTTACTTTGGAAATGTAACAGGTTACAGGTTACAAGTTACCCTATTTCAGGGGTAGGCAAGTTCGTTCCTAGAGAGCCGCAGCTCCAGTTCAGCTCCAACCCTGAAAAAAACCCTCACCTGCCTTTAGCCTTAGTAATCCTGAAGACATTGATAACTTATTCAGGTGTGTTTGATTAGGGTTGAAGCTGAACTCTACAGGAATGCGGCTATCTAGGCCAACCCTCTATGGACACCTTGGCAATTCAATTGCCACTGGCTACACACACACACACATATATACACATTCAATGTTCAAAAAAAAAAAATTGTTAAACAAATTTACAAAAAATACTGATAAGATAATAATGATACAAATTCTACTAATAAGAACTATAAAATTCACTAAGTATTAGTAAGGATTAATGAGCTGCTGGATTCATGAATATTAAATAATCAGGTTTTGCACGTTCGCTCAAACGGATTTGCTGAAATCAAAACAGGGACTGAGATTGCAGCCAATGAGATTGCCATTTGTGCATTAGCTTTGCCCACTACCAGAGAACACGACAGTTCTTAAAAGCTGAAGAATTCCAAGTGAACGCCATTATTTCGACACACTAGACTTCACACTAGAGTTTACGGTACGTCAAATACAGGTGCATTGCACATCCATTTCAGATGAACTGAAAAACAGTACAAATCGCTTGATGGAGAGTGAAACTCTAAAGTGCTCAGTCAGAGTGTTCGGCGAGTGAAGATATATATGTGCTTAACTTATACTTAGCCTCAAACTCACACACAGTAAAATCTGAGAATTTATTAGCCATTGGCTAATATTAGACATCATTTAGTCACCCAGAGTGAAGATTTAGTCGCATATGTGAGTGATTTACCCGCAATGTAGAGGGTTATAGGACTGAACTTGCCTACCCCTGCCCAATTTAAAATGTAATAAGTGTAACTATTTCAATTACTTTGTTATAGTGACGTAACTGATTAAATTGTATTACTTTTTGATCACTTTTCTAAATTTCTAACAAATGTTTTCAACTGTTAATCATTTTGAAACTTTTAAAGCAGGCAGGGTTTACCTTACAGTTGTACTGAACACTGATTACAGCCAGACATTCAAAATTATTGTAAAAGATTATAATAATCATTTAATTTTAAAGCGCAACCCTACACAAAATCAGACTTTAACATCACTTTTTTCTTTTATAGCATTGTGAGGTTAAATACAGATTTAAAATCATGACAAGATACAGTTTATGCGATGATACTGTTTTTGAAATCAAAGTATCTGCATAGACAAGAACCACTGGCATCTAACAATGCCTTTTATTCTGTGTCTTAAACACTAGGGGTGTAACGGTACATGTATTGGTACCGGACCGTTTCGGTACAGGGCTTTCGGTACGGTGCACGTGTACACCGAATGACCGAATGCAATATTTTGTGTGCGGAACATAGGTGTTTCCAAACGAACAGATTAAGTGGTGGAAGTCTCCTCGTTCAGCGCAAATCCCGCCCTGCAGCTGATTCTAAGGCCGGTGACACAGCGGCTGTGTGGCGTGAGCGTGGTGGCTGTTTTGCGTTTTCTGTGTCTTTACACAGCAGAATCGTGCCTGACGCGGCGCTGGCGCGCTGCTGCTGCTGTAGGTGAGGGAGGCCGCCAACAGACCAGTTTCTTCACGAAAACAATATCTATACTTCATGTTGAGTATAAATATAAAGCCTACTGATAAAGGACACCGTCAACAGTATGACAGGTGCAATATGCCAGTGTGTCACCGGCCTGAGGGGGTCAAAAGGCATCACGCGAGTGTGAACATCACAACAACTAGGAAAAAAACGATTGTAATTCAAACACAGCTCCCGTCGGCATTTAAACAGACCTTTGCTCTTAATTCCGATCGGTCCAACGCAATAACGAAATCTGAGCAGGTCTAAAAACTGAAACCGTTGATGCTGCACTTTACACTTTGGAAAAATTATATTATATTTTTTTTTAATATGAGCAGGTCTACAAGCTGGGATTGGTAATTCTGCACTGTAATTATAGTTATTTATTTATATTTTTCATTATATTTTATTATATGATGTTGGTTTGAGACAAGAGTATTTTATTTAGTGGAGAACTATGCAGCAGTATTTTATATCTTATTCTTTTTTTATTTTATATATATTTTATTAAAAAGTATTTTTTTAAAAAGTGTAAACAATATGTTAAAAGAAGTTTATAGTAATAAACAACCTGCAGTTTAATGTTTGCATTTCTTTCCCTTACTGTACCGAAAATGAACCGAACCGTGACTTTAAAACCGAGGTACGTACCGAACCGTGATTTTTGCGTACCGTTACACCCCTATAAAACACTGTTGTTTCATATTTTAAATCAGTCAATGCTATTTGGGAAAGAAATCAATGCGTATCAATCTGTTACAAATAAATCTGTATATGTGTGAATATATTCAGATGTAACCCCCCCGCATGATCTCACCAAGTGCAACATGCTTAACAACATTCCTATTAACCAATCATAATTGAGGGATAAGTTTACAGGAAATGTCAATTTTAGCCTTACAACTTTATTTACATGCTACATCCTCCATCATTTGCCTTTTATTTTATTTTAGGGATAAATTATGTTTAGGGGTAGGGATAGGGTAAGATCTATATTTTTGAAGAATAATGTTGATCCAGGCTCAACAAAAGATGATGATCCAGGAACATGTCTTACTTGGCAAAATCACGGTGACCTTGGTGATTTACATTAATTTTTCTCAGTAACTGTAACATATTAGTTATAATTATTTTGTAATTAAAGGTATATTTATTTAGCGATTAAAGGTTATCTTTAGGTGTTCTTGTTATACATGTACTTAATATTATAATAACAGAAAATAATTATTAATTACATGCAGGTAACCATAAGGCTAACCCTAACCATATAGTAAGTACATAGTTAATTATTATTACTCAGTACTTAAATGTAGAATTACGCCGTACAAAGAACACCTTAAAATAAAGTGTAACGTAATTAAAATATATAATTCCATTACATGTGACCACTTACTCTCCAACACTGCCTCTCTCTCTCTCTCTCTCTCTCTGTATATATATATATATATATATATATATATATATATAATGTACATTAAATAATAAATTACATGTAATTACTGTAATGCCAATACAATTACAATAAATAATTATATTGTATTTAATTATTTATTGCATTAATGAGAGAAATTATTGGGGGGTTATGCAAGAATTGTGCTGAAAAAAAATGACAGTCATGAAAATTAAGCCATAATGCAAAAATATTTGTAAATCTTTAAAAAGTAATTAAGTAATTGTCAGCGACATGTATCAGCCTAACTTTCTATACCAAAGTATTCCTAATAAAAACTGTACGTTAAGAGATTGACAACTCCCATAGAATAATATTTGTTATTTATTATTTATAAGCTGACCAAGTGTGACAGAGAAAATAGGCTGCAACACCAAACCAACTAAACCAAACAAAAGTGAGCCAAACTTTCCCTTAAGATTATGCAAAGATGCAGCACAGCAGAAAGACACAGTGACAACCACCTCTGCGGGTCGAGACCCTGCACTTGTTAGCGCACAAAGACGCGGGTATGACGTCATACTGGCTAGGTGAGATAGAATGACTGGCAGCTCTCTCTATGTTTGCAGCCCTGCAATTTAATCTGTCTGTCACAGGGTGCAGCGTATTGTATGTTTCTTTTGAAAGTGAGCATGGCACAGACAATGCCGAAAATAACTACCACACAAAGCTCTGACAGAAAACGAATGACAGTGGCGGTGTGACAGGGTGGCAGTGGACGGATGTAGAGCTATAATGTTCCAGAAGATGACAGGGTGATGTTAAGGGGTCTCACTAAATGTAGAAAGCCCAAATCTCTCTCAAACATACATAAAAACACCCACATGCAAATACACGTTGAATAATTGCTCTACATTGTTCCAAATTTTTAAAGGTATATAATTAAACCACAGAACACTTTATTATTGTAAATGTAAGAGGCAGTTTCAGACACAGACAGGCGTAAATGCACTGGAGTGATCGTATAGGCAGATTATCATTAACCCACAGCCGGGGTAAGCGGGATAATCAGGAGGATTTTACAGTGGGCTGAAGTAATTGGCAGTATTGCAGGTGCGATGGAGCTTGATTAACGAGGTATACACCTTACAGCAGTAACCTGATGGTGGTTTAGCAGACTGGAGTACATTTGAGGGGGTTATGACACACAGAGCTTGTTAGATGAATGGCTATGGTGAAGGTTTCTTCGCAACTTGTGCATGCAACAAAGCGTTGGCAAACATATCAAGCAGGCAATTATTCACCTATGGGGATACTGACATGCTAGAGCTAGAATTTATGATACAGGCCTGTATTTCCCTCAGGAGCATCTGGTTTAATGAAGTACATTCAGCTGTATTAATACAACCTCTACGACAACCGATGCTCTTTGGAGACCTCTGGATTAATTGTGTTTTAGCTTTATTATTAGCATGAGATTAGTGAGGTATTTGGTTGCCAAAGATTTATTTCTCAAGTTCAAAACAACTCAAAAAGAGTTGACAATATGTATAACTTGTGGTGAAGTTCTTTTATTTAAGCTAATGTCCTTTATGTGTCCGAGGTCAATAAAAACAGTGTCTAAAAAATAACTCTTTGGCTGAGCATGATTCATTCATGGACAGTGGTTCCATGTGACCAAATCATGTTATTAAGTTATTTGCAAAAGTTTGGAAAGATATTTCCAAAGTTCTGGCATGAAACTCTAGATGGCTCAGTCTGATAGGTCTAACTCAATCTGACATAATGACATCATTATTCCATGGCAAATATGATTGTTTCTCTCCTGTATCACCAGCCAATGAGCTCGCTGCTCAACATTCAAATACTTTGCTAGTTCTGCTATAGCAGTTGCTGCGCACTTCAGAAACCTTCCCCAGTTCCGCCTGTATAGATCTGCTATGGGGTGATCATGCATGGGGATTATTTTATATGTTATATGCACAGCAGCAGTATTTCTTACATGCTTACATCAGCATGTTGTGGATCTATTGGCAGTAGCAAGTCTCGGTACTTACTCTGCAGCAGCAGCAGCAGCAGCAGTGAAGCAGATCTATCCCGCCGAGACCAAACACATTAAAGGGATACTCCACCACAAAATGGTTCCAAACCCGTAAAAGCTTCATTCATCTTCGGAACACAATTTAAGATACTTTGGATGAAAACCGGGAGGCTTGTGACTGTCTCAATGACTGCCAAGTAAATTGCACTGTCAAGGTCTAGAAAAGTATGAAAGACATCGTCAGAATAGTCCATCTGCTGTCAGTGGTTCAATCTGAATTTTATAAAGCGACGGGAATACTTTTTGTATGCAAAGAAAACAAAAATAACTACTTTATTCAACAATTCGTCTCCTCTGTGTATCTCTGCATCACCCTAGTGCATTAAAATTGGAATAATTACTTCACTTTTTAGTTTGGGACTTCTTGCTATTGTTCCATGTCAACTGATCACACTAACAATCTTCCCCTTTTCTGTAGCTCTCAAATATCTTCTGCGTGTTTTAAAGACATTGATGATATCAGAAAGCTCTGCCAGAAGGGAACATTAGCAGTGAATAACAGCTTAAGTTTCAGTCTTGATCCGCATACAGAAATATCATACGGATAAACAAGTCATGGGAATTACTGAAAAAATAATAATAATCTGTTATACTGGTGTGGAATAACATAACATGATGAAGCTAAGGATGTGCTGACCAAATTTTCACATTTAGTGAACTAAACTTCAACAATCTGATCCCTGTAGCACTGCAGTTCCAGTATTCAATAGATGTCAGTCTGAAGTCTGGCCTCTGGTGCTACACGTCAAGTATTATTACACTGGATGACTTGAACAAGACCTTGTTTTGAAATCAGACATGGTTTTATTTTGAGAGAAGATAAAACATATATGACTGCAGAATTCTATACTACAATACTGGGAGAGTATCTGGATGAATGAGCACGGACATAGAGGAAAATCGACAGAGACCAAACAGAAACACAGAGTGAGAGAGAACACACACTCTTAGAAAGATGTGAATAAAAAAATAACACGCTTTATGTGTAACACTCTAATTTACACATTTTGTGTCAATATTAAATAAAAATGTGTAGAAAAGAATAACCTCTTTTACACACATTTCTGTGTAGTTTAAAAATCAACACAACTTTTATTTGTGTATTTTCACACATCATTTAACACAATATGTGAAGACCGGTGTGCTAACACTTCTATGTGTAGTTTTTAAAGATGTCCATTATTTAAATTAGCTAGTGTGTGAACTAGGGATGCACCGGTTGACCGGCCATAAATCGGATAAACTGTTTTTTGGTCTTTTTTCGGCCGATTTTTCCGGAAGTGCGGATAGTTGAACATTCGAATATTCGTTCTGCTATAATTATTCGATAAATAAAAATGATATTCGAATTTATATATTTTTGCTTGCCATAAAAAGAAAAATTAAAAAAAGTCCACAATAAAACCTAATTCGGTCACTTTCTGTGATTCTCCATGGCATATTTGAAGATGTATGCAAGCAAAAAATAATTATGCGGTCTTCTACAGTACTTCAAATATGCCGTGGAGAATCACAGAAAGTGACCGAATTCAAGAACATTGTTGAGGCATCTCTCAAGCAACGAATAAACACCGCTAACTTGGAGAATGCAGTGAAAACTCCTCTTCTCGCGTCTGCCCTAGACCCTCGGCACAAACATCTCAGGTTTCTCAATGAAAACATGAGAGAAGTAAGAAAAAACTTTTTTGAACATTATCAGAACATTTTCCTTGATGCGAGTGGTGCGGATGCCACCAACGATGAAGAGGATGTAATGCCCACTCGTCGGAAAAGGCTGAGCCAGTTCTTCAGCGATGATTACAGAGAGTCCAGGCGAGACGAGTGGGAACAGTTCTTGCTGGACCCATGTATTCCACCAGAGGAGGATCCCATTCAGTGGTGAAACGAAAACACGAAGAGCTTCACAAAACTTATTCGCTTAGCACACCGTTATTTGTGAGTCCCGCCATCGTCTGTGACGTCAGACCGCGTTTTCTCCGCGGTCGGCCTTATTGTTAACAGACTAAGGAGCCGACTTTCCCCCGATCATGTTTACAGGCCAGTGTTTCTTAACAAGAACATGTAAAACAATAGAAAAAAAAGCAAAAAAGATTTGCTGACAGTTTCAAAGTTTCAAAGTTAAGTGTAAGCATTCTGTACAATAGCCTAATTGCCGCAGACTGCTTTACATTTGTTTTTGTTTTTTTGCTTTTAATCTGTACTTTTGTTTGTTTGCACGCATTGTTAAATGTTTTCAGCTACAAAACACAATGTGTAATGTTCAAGCTTATTGTGTGTAAGCTTGTTCAAAAATGACGGAAACAATAAATGTTGCTGAAAAATAACGTCTATCTCATTAAACTTAATTTAAATAAACGAATATTTGAATATTAATTTTTTGTGAGCTCAAATATTCGAATGTGATATTTGCGGGAAAACGCCCATCCCTAGCGCATACTACATTGTAATTGTTCGGTATGTCGTTTGTGTGGAAGTATTTCGAAATCTGTGCGCAGGGCATGGGCAGCCGTTTAGCACAGGAAGTGCAGAGCTACACGTCTGAGGCACAGATAGCAGGAAGCGAACAGCCGTTGTTGTACTGGCGCACAAATAAGAGCCTTTCCTGTGCGCACTAAAGCTGCACGAGCGGTCCACGCCCTGAACACAAGTAGACCGTGAAGAGATGTTCAGCTCAACTTCTCACATGTTGGATGAGAAACGAAATGGACTAAACTGTGACAAAACTTTTTTTTTTTTTGTACATTAGAACTTGCATACACATTTGAAAAGCCAGAAGTAAACGTCAGTTCTGTATAGGATGATTATTTTTATTTTACCTTAAAATTACATAGAATTAATTTGATTTAAAAATCACCTGCTGTAGCACACTGAAAATAAGTTTCATTCATCCAATGAAAACATTTTAGGGTAATGATTCACATCCATATGTTTTTACTTGAGACTATAAGTTATTTATTTTTCATTGGCTCAAGTAAAAAAATATAGATGTGAATCATTACTCTAATTTTTTTTTATTGAATGAATGAAACACTTTGCATCTTTGTTTTATTCGCACCAAAATTATTTGATTTTAACATTTTGGAATAATGTATTTATATAGCATACTTTTATTTAGTCTCACTGGTAAAGACCTTTTTTAAATTTAAAACCAAATTTAAAAACTAAAACAAAGACTGAATGCTGATTAAGAAACATCTTACTGAATGTGTGTTGATTGTGTTGTTTGGATTGTAGAACTATGCAGTTATTGCCTTTAATTTCACATGGTTAATCTTTTCATTTAAGGCCAGTTCTAGTTTCAACCCAATTCAAAAACAAAAGCTAAATGCTGATGTCTGTACCATCTATGTTTGTATTGAATGTAGGCTACTTAATGTGCAGATACTGACGTTAATTTCCGATGGTTACGGTTTTTGTTTTCAATAGCCAAAAGCCAGTTCGGCCTATTAAATACCAAATAAACATCTTGTTTATGCACACTTTCCTTCTTTCTTGTTTGTTGCTTAAAGATAAAAAAAAAAAAAACGGAAATCGGAATCGGCCAGTTTGCTTGTAAAAAATCAGTATCGGAATCGACCATGAAAAATCAGGATCGTGCATCCCTAGTGTGAACCAATAGGGATTAATGTTAGTGTCTTTGATATAATCAAGTCAGCTCATAATCATTTTAGTCTGTAATGATAGTGTGGTGGCATTTCGTTTTACTTCTGTATTGTTGTAAAGTAAAATATCGTATTTATACCATAATCGCTTTATTATGTTAATCGACCACCATGTCCCGCCAATTCGAGCTGGACACTGCTGCAAGATTCCTGAGGTAAGCTGTACTTGAAATCATATTTTGCTTAACGTTAAATTAACAAAAGCAATGTTTCCTGCTGCTGTTGTTTTAATACTGTTTCAAAGGTGCAGGCACACTTTCACACAAAATTCCAGAGAGTGAAGAGACCTTTACAAATGACTGAATTTAGCATGTAAAATTATACCAAGAAGTGGTAAATATGACCGCACTTTTAAACTCTGTATTTCACTATGTTTTTGTCCAAAAAAAAAAGAACAAGAAAGAAAGAATCAGTGCTAGCAATGCACTTTTATTTATTATGTGTAAAGTAGTGGTAGATTATTTAAAAGTTTTCTGAAATTATTAGCAATTTGTTATAAATGCCATGGAGCCACTGGTGCAGATCAGGTAGCTTACAATCTAAATTGCTAACATTATATCAAATAAGTGAAATAAGGGGGAGTTGTGGCCTAGTGGTTTGAGAGTATGACTACTAACCCTAAGGTTGTGGGTTCGAGTCTTGGGTCGGCAATACCATGACTTAGGTGCACTTGAGCAAGGTAATGAACCCCCAACTGCTCCCCGGGCGCCGCAGCATAAATGGCTTCACGGTGTGTGTGCGTGTGTGCGTGCGTGCGTGCGTGCGTGCACGCACTTTGGATGGGTTAAATGCAGAGCACGAATTCTGAGTATGGGTCACCATACTTGGCTATATGTCACCTTTTCTGTCACTTTGATAACATTAAGTCTAACAATATGTTTATTACACAGGAAATTAACCAGGAAATTAACCAATCAGAAGATGGACAATTTTCTGTGTTCACCATTCAGGTAAGCACTGCAGTAAAACTTAAACTAAATCATTAATTCATACCAAATCAAGCATTGTTTAGTTTATATTTAAGCATTATTTTGATATTTTATAAGGCAGAAGACTCTCTACCATTGCAGTCCCACATGATCAGGAAGACACCTGATATCAGCACACAGGTGGGGTAACTACTGTAGGAAGGAGAAAGATCATCACAAAGTAATTTCTTGCATATGTCTTGGTGTGATTTTGTCTCAAACAGCTACCCCTTCACTGCAGACAAACTGAAGGCTAAATCCTCAGTTGGAGTCTTTCTCTCTATGGAGCTCATCATCTTTGGACAGAATTTAGGAAATTTAAGTATTAAAATTAAATAAGGTATAATTTAGTTTACACTACAGCTGAAATGTTTTTGAATAAGTTATTGACAAGCTGTTACTTACAACTATATATTATTAGGCCTGTCACGATAACAAATTTTGCATGACGATAAATTGTCCAAGAAATTATCGCGATAAATGAGTAATATAATAATAATGGCATAATAACGCAGGTACACCTTTTCAAAGATGAAGATCAAAGTGAAGCAGGACAACCTTGTTTTGGAGACTCATCCACAGGCAACCTGTTTTGGGTAAATATTAAAACAAAAAAAGAAACCGTGTAAGAGAGTGGTAATAATGTGCAAACAGTGAGAAATTCTATATTATTTATGTCACTTTCACTTTTTACTTTCACTATTTGAGCAGTGTGCACATGTCAAAAAATCTATTCCAATTTGTAGCTTGTGACAAATAAACCCGCACATTAACCCAATCACTTTATTTAGCGTTCATGTAAACACTACAATCAGATTCATCAATCGTAATGAATTCAGTCCGATTGAACCAAAAAGTGTGCATGTAAATGTAGCCATTGTAAAATAGTATATTTACAACCTAATTAAAAAAAAAATACTAAAATGTATTTGAAAAAAAAGTCCTTTTAGATTTGCACTCTATTCATTTGCTGATTTTTTGTATTGTATCTGCTATCTTTATTTTCATTTATTATACAATTAACAAAAAAAGACCTCTAACACTAGCTTGCTCTATTCTTTTTCTATTCTCAGTTTTCTTTTTCTTTTTTATATTATTTAAAATGCTCTTGCTATGTGTACTGCATTAAAATGAGATTTAACTGAGATTTGTTATAGCACTTGTATATTATTTCTCTTTTGTTGAATTTGATTCGTTCCATTGTCCTCATTTGTAAGTCGATTTGGATAAAAGTGTCTGCTAAATGACTAAATGTAAATGTTAATACATTTATTTCATGCTAAGTATACTATAAATACATTTTTATATCTATGTCCTTAATAAAATGTCCTGCAATTCTACTTTTAGTATATTCAACTGGTATACTTAAAGTCTGCTAAATTGGATCACCTAATTTTGTACTGTAGACATACCGCTGAAGTACAATTAAAGATATACTTAGTTTATTTTATTATGCTAAAGTGGAACTATTGCAAGTATACTTCATGTACACTTTAAATATTTTGCATTTAAAGTCTGATATTATTCAAATATCACACAATCCTCATTAAAAGTATAATTAAAACACATTTTAGATTTAATAATAAGAAAAGTGCATTGTGCACAAGTAATAGGCCAAGTAAAGTTTAAGTATAATTTTTATATCAGAAAGTTATCTGTCAGTAAATATGTTATTCAGCTCACTTCCTCATAAAACTTGTGTGAATGAAAATGATTCATCACTGCTTTCAAAAAGAACCCTTACAACAGAATCAATCATAGATGTAAAAATGCTAATTAAAAAGTTTGTAAGCTTTTAATCTAATTTCTAGTCCAATTACTGATTAGTTATTTATATGAAGTTAAGACACATTTATTTAATGGGCATTATACAATACAGACTATTAAATAAAAAATAATGTACAATTCATCAGCTATGAAATGAACTAAGCTCAATTTAGTTCAGTGTCGTTTCAGTTCAGTTTAATACCGTTGATGTTTTAAAGGCGGTGTCATTATCTAGCTAAATTCAGTTCGATCTTTATTCTCATCTGAATAACTGATAATATACACTCACCGGCCACTTTATTAGGTACACCTGTTCAATTGCTTGGTAACACAAATCGCTAATCAGCCAATCACATGGCAGCAACTCAATGTATTTAGGCATCTAGATGTGGTGAAGATGACTTGCTGAAGTTCAAACCAAGCATCAGAATGGGAAAGAAAGGGTATTTAAGTTACTTTGAAGGTGGAATGGTTGTTGGTGCCAAACGGGCTGGTCTGAGTATATTACAAAAACTCTACTGGGACTTTCACGCACAACCATCTCTAGGGTTTACAAAGAATGGTCAGAAAAAGAGCAAATATCCAGTGAGTGGCAGCTGTGTGGATGAAAATGCCTTGATGTCAGAGGTCAGAGGAGAATGGGCAGACTGGTTATAGATGATAGAAAGGCAACAGTAACTCCTTAAAATAACCACTTGTTACAACCAATGTATGCAGAATACCATCTCTGAATGGACATCACGTCGGACCCTGAAGCAGATGAGCTACAGAAGCAGTAGAACACACCGGGTGCCACTCCTGTCAGCTAAGAACAGGAAACGGAGGCTACAGTTAGTACAGGCTCACCAAAATTGGACAATAGAAGATTGAAAAAAGCGTTGCCTGGTCAGATGAGTCTGGATTTCTGCTGCAACATTCAGATGGTAGGGTCAGAATTTGGTGTAAAGAACTTGAAGCACGGATCCATCCTGCTTTGTCTCAATGGTTCAGGCTGGTGTTGGTGGTGTAATGGTGTGGGGGATATTTTCTTGGCACATATTAGGGTGCTTTCACATCTCTAGTTCGATTCATTTGGTCCGAACCAAGGGCAAACAATTATACATTGTAGCATTTTTCAGCTTTTTTGGTTCCTTTTCACACCACACTGATTGCTTTGGTCCGTACCAGTTGAAACGAACCAAAATGCAGTCACATGACAACATCTACATTACTCATTGGCCATGACATATTTCCTAAACTGCTTTTCAAATGGTCTGAATTTACATGCGGGAAAATCCCAACATAAGAGGAAAAGCCAGCAAACAACACGGAGACAACACAACTACACGACAACACGACTGGCGGGCTGGTTTTGTCCCAGGCCATAATCTATTACGTTGTTTGTATACACCACAATATGCAAAAAATACATTTCTATAATGAAGCGCGGATGTGGCTTGAAAACAACGTTCTAATGCACTGCAAACGGCGAGCGGGAATCGCTGGTAACTTCAAGCGGAGGCGTGCATTAATTCTTCTTAACTCTGACATGCTCATGGTCATCTGACCAAATTTCTATGAGGCTCCGCACCTCCTCACTACTCCAAGTTTGTCCACAAGCTGCCATGCTAAAGTGCAAACTGTCAACAAACACTTCCTCATCCCATATTAAATGCACAACGCGGCTGACTACGGCAGCTGGTTTAGTCCAAAAATGATCAGTACTTTTTGCAGATGGGTCTGTTCGAGGTCGGATCACATTCTCACCACAAACGAACCACTCCAGAGTTCGTTTGAAAGCATACGAGACCTCCTCTTCAAGCAGGTCTCGGTACGCTTGTTTGGTCCGCTTTTAGTCCGCACCCGAGTGCGATTGCTGCTTTCTCACCTGCCCAATTGAACCGCACCAAAGGGGGAAATGAACTCTGGTACGATTCAACCAAACTAAATGAGGCAGGTGTGAAAGAACCCTTAGTACCAACTGAGCATCTTTTAAACACCACAGCCGCATCATGGAGGTGCAGCCAACAAATCTGCAGCAACTGTGTGATGCTATCATTTCAATATGGACCAAAATCTCGAAGAATTAAATCAGTGCCTTTTAACCCCAAGATGACAACATCTAATAAAAGCATTTTAGATTTGAGTTCTAATAAATAACTAACTGATATTAGAATAGAGTGTTTTTTTTTATAAATGGACATTTTTTACAAATGGAAAACACAAAATGTTTGAAAAAAATATATTATTGTTAGGCCCATGTTCTTGAAGAGGTGGTCCAGCCACTACAAAACCAAAATCCTGTAGGAAACACTGCCATAAAGACAAATCTACACAGCTCATTGTCTTTCAATGTGTTTCCAATAGATTAAGTCAGGAAATCCCTACTTACTCCATTGAGAAAGCCCTGCCCAAAGAGGCTTATGCACACTGTGCCACCTCTGCTTAGCAACCCTGAGTCAAACCCGTGGGCAAAGCCTCAAACTAATCAGCTGGTGGGCCTGAATTATGCAGCAGGTCCTGAAGACACTTGAAAACGAAGTGCTTCATGGTAAATGCATTTCTCTTGATTTGCGATAAATTGCTTGGCATAGGCAGCTGATAGAGGTTTTACTGATACTTGGGTGAGGCCTGAGGTCTCAGAGGCATGAATGACTCAGTGTTGTGCAAGAAACATGGGAGCTTCTCCTACGGAAGTGCATTATAGGTGTGATATTTATCTCTGTCTTAACAGTGTTCCTCACACCAACAGATCCAGACTAAGGGGTGAAATCTTGTCTTTATCACAACTGTACTTGAGAACTCAATGATCAAGCATTAAAAAAACAGTAATTTTGTGGCTTAAAGCAATAGTTCACACCCTGCACCATAAATGTTGATGAACACAGGGAAGGAACTGCATGTTGCCGCAGGAGGTTCTGATAAATTTGCATTCACTCTGCCATGTAGCAGTATAAGAGGCCCAACTCCTGCTGCAGAAAACATCTCCCAAACCATGACTCTTCTTCCTCCACTTTTCACTGACAGCTTTGCACACTTAGGCTTCAGTCTTTCCTCAGTTTGAAGACATACATAATGTTTCCCAAAATTCCCATCGGACACAAATAAATTAAACGTGCTTTCATCACTGAAGTGAACTATGGACCAGTCCTCTTCTCTCGCTACAGAACATGCTCTTCAGCAAAGGTTAGTCTAGCCTTTTATATTCCTTGTGCTGATGAGAGCTTTGGTCACTACAGAGTGGTCTTTCAGTCCAAATTAACTTGTGATATCACACAAAAGCTGGGAGTTCCAGCTTTGCGGTTAAAACAAGAACAATGCTGCCAAGGAGCTGTTAGGGAGAAAATTCCCAAAAAGTGAAATTATCTGCACGCTATGAACACAAAATGCCCCCTTTCTTACCTAAATAGGATTTAAAAGATAAAATTGCCCCAAAACACTCGCAGCAAAAATGTTGGAATTTTCGTTATCGTTTTAAAAACAATGATAAATTCTAGCTTCATCAGAACAGATAATCATCTTACTAGGATCTGTTAGGACTCCAATAAAAGTTCAATGACGTTAGTATCAGTAGCATCTCTTATTAAGGCTATTCTGGGATATTGAGCTGGAGGCTTCATTTCAAAGTAACTTTCAGAGTAAGTTTCTCAGAGGATGTTCAATCTCAGCTGGACATCTGCCTTCATTAACTTTCACTCTGGCAGCATAAGATGTCTGCTGCAGGTTACTGTCCAACATAAAAAATGAATCTGGTGTTGATCTAAACCATAACAAACTGCGCTCTGCACCTCCGCATTAAAATTCAAATATGCAGGTAAAATGCAAATGTTTACAATAGACAAAAAGACTTGCGCTTTTGTGTTGATGCATTCTTGAAGGCAAAAACAGAGCAAAACTAACAAGCATCTGTCATTAGAACAGAACAAGTTAGCATTCTTTACAAATACAAGTTAACACAGTAAATTAAATTTTACAATTACAGTAAAAGTACATTTGTTTGTTCAGCACAATGGCGTCTAAAAGTCTGAGAATTCAAAATTTAATTTAAACCTGGAAATTACAGAATGTTTAAAGATTTTCAACATTTTTAAATATTGTAATGAATAAATTAATAAGAACCATTTCCTATGCTCAATATATAATCTAAATAAATAATACAATCTGTGACACTGACCATATCATCTCATTTGTACAAGAGGTCAGATGTTCTTCCACTAGAGCACAAAATGCTCTTTGGATCAATAAAATTCATCCTGGAGAAAATGATCATCAGATTCTACAAAAAAATGTATGCAGTTAAATTTATGCATCTCTAGTGCTGCTGTCATAGACTTTCTTAATTGATTTAATCTTTCAATCAAATTGTTCTGCTGGTAATTAATTTTGTAATGACAACAATGATACGGCATTGGAAAAATGTAAAACAGACAAATTTTTGCTTCTAATTTCAGATTTCCCTGGTAAACTGGTGTTACAAACAATAAGCAATCATTTGCTGTTAATTTCTATAAAAGTTACATTTTAAACAATGCATTTTAATATTACATTGTAAACCACTATTTATGCACAAATACACACTGGAGCACAGGCACTACTTCTGGCTAATTTATCATTATGATACATAATGTGCCATGTCTCTCAGCAGCTCTACTGAAATCAGTGTAGTGTCCTGTTGGTCTGTTCCATCCATCTCCTTGAGCAGAACATTAACCTGTCCTATTTCAGACACACTAGTTGATTTACAAACACATCAAAAAGAGCAAACATGCTGTTTTAGTCATGCATAATATACTGCAGTTAATTTTATGTAAATTAGACCACCTTTTATATATTTATATTATATATTTATATATTTATATAACCATGTTACAATTCATATTTCTGTTAATCCAGTGAATTGCTGTAAATACTTTCCCAAATAAAAGGTTATGGACACTAAACCACTAAACCAAAGCAAACCAAAGATAAGATTATTCATAATAAACAAATACAAGTCATTCAAGGCAACCAAGTGATACATTATGTAACAGTTAAAAACAGTATTATTATTACTTTTTTAACTGTTTAAATTTAATAAATGTACATATTATGAAACCCATTGAGTATAAAGTCAAGATAAGTATAAATTCATTTAAAAATCTGGTACTTAGTAGTCTGTTACTGTTTATTTCATCCACACACAATGCTTTTTGAGAAGCCTTAATTGAACATTGCAACATCATGAATCATTGCAATATCATAAACAGACTGAGAGTGAAGTGTGTGAAATATGATGAACACGCTATATTCAGAGGCATGGATGTGGCTCTAAGTCTCAGAGTTAATGTTTTTTTTTTTTTTTTTTTTAGATTACCTGCTTATTTATTAATAAAGTGTAACCTGAATGCACAAATAAATAAATCCATGTACAGTCCTGAAGTATCGATTGAGCATCATGAGTCATGACTCAGGAGTAAAAATATTGCAATTTGCACAGCCCTACAAATAATAACACCTAATGGAAACTTTCAAAAATGTGCTGAAAAACGTATTTCGGCATTAAGACATAAATGCATTAAAGCAGTTGTGTGTTGCTGAGCAATTATGAACAAACTGCATTTACATTGGACATGAACAGAGCACCGTGACGTATTGAAATTGCAGCCATTAGAATCAAAAAAGCTGTCTACATTGAAAGTGCGACACTGAAGTGTATTCAAGCCTGATTTCTCCCTCCAGCATGAGACTGCACAGATGTGCTCTTTTCCTCATGAGATGCTGTAGAGCTCCATCTGAGCGCCTGCCAAACCATGGTGCTTCAGCCTCCAAGAGCCAGTGCCAGCCAAACGAAGCATGCTCACATTTACAAATGTAGTCTTGGACCTCAATGTAGAATACTGTAAAACAGCTCTTTAGTGAACTGTGAAGATAACTTCTAGTTTTTCAAATGGTGTGCAAGTAGATATGGTAGGTTTAATTTTGGTAAAAATCAGTTAGGTTAGCCAGTGATAAGAGACAAAGAATGCACTTTGGAAAATATGATATCATTCAAATGCTTCACATACTTGACCTTCAAATTTGATATTTTCATTGCAGCGATTGCTGAGATGGAAGAGTTAATGGTTCTGACGAAACGTGGGAAGATTCCTTGTTAATACCCTCCATTAAGTCTAGCATTGTGAGAGAGTTTTCCGATTTAATGTTTTCTGAACAGACAAGCATTGCTTCCTGTGCCTTAACCGCTTCCGACCCCCATCCACTCAAGGGCCCCTCCCTTCTTTGTAAATCTCTCAACATGCCCTCCCTTTCTTCTTCTGACGTGATGGTGCCAAACACTGACTCATTAGAGCTGAGGGGAAACACAACAATATCAGAGTCGGCAAAAACCATCTTCTACTACAGAGAACAAACAGATGTTTGCTCAAGATTTCTTGTCAGCTTCTTTGATCTATAAGGTCAGACACTGTGAATAGCTACTATAAGTCATGCATGTCTGAAAGAAGAATATTTTAGAGATGTCATGCTGGATTCAGTGAGAGCAGGACTGTGTAAGAGCAGCAGAAATCTTTCTTCTGGCAAGAACGCAAACAGGGCAGTTAAATCCCAGCGGACCCAGAGGCCCAGCAGGAAAATCAGCTCACACAGAAGACTTCTTATGTCAGCTCTGAGACTGAGGGCCTGACCTAATAAAACTACTGCCTTGTAGAAATACAATGGCAACAGCAGACTGAACAACCTTGACTTTATATTTGTACTCAAACTACGACTTAAGACAAATTCTCTGAATATTACTGCATGTTAGAAGTTAGATCGAAACCAACATTTTGGCTTCAGCATAATACAAAGGTATTGTACTTCGGTAGTGATATTAAATTGATACTATAGGTAGGGCGGCACAATAATCGCGATTACAATTATGGATAACACAATTACGTAATCGTTCAAAGCACCAATTCATCCAAGTCCACTTGTCTTATTCTGCATGCTTAAAGGGGTCATATGATGCGATTTCAAATTTTCCTTTCTCTTTGGAGTGTTACAAGCTCTTGGTGCATAAAGAAGATCTGTAAAGTTGCAAAGAATAAAGTCTCAAATCCAAAGAGTTATTCTTTATAAAAGATAACAGTCAACCACACCTACCTAAAAAGGCTCGTTCTAACTCACCCCCACATCTCTATGTCACTATGTGGGAAGATTTGCATAACGCTGCCCAGATGACTGATGAGATGAAACAGAACATTATTTTATTTACAGCATAGCATAAAACTTTGGCATTGCAAAACTTTCTGTGTGTTTTTTTATACATTACAATACAAATAATGGACCTTTTTTTGTTGTTTGTTTTGTTTGTTTTTTACATGACTTGAGTATCACTAGAGCAACAGGACATTTTTTCTCCTAAATTTTTACCTCCTAAATGCTTAAATTTTAAAAGCATTTTGGTTTGATTTTTAAAATAAACTATTGCTTTAAAACAGCTGAAACATGTAGCCTAATGAAGTCAGTATCTTCTAAAAGCAGGTTGTTAATCTTACTGTGAATCCGAAAAATAGCAGAAACTGGTGCAGCTATAGTGGAACCAAATTACAAATTTCACCTTTAAAACAACAAGGGATTACTGTATCTGTTAAAAACCACACTGATATTAATATCCACTGATTCTTCCAATAGAAAATCCACAATCATACAAACATCAGCAAAATAGCACTTCTTTTAATGAAATTTATTGAGAAAAAGCACGAGAGGTGAATCTGGACACCAAAGGTCCAACTAATTTATGCAATGTAGGACGGCTAATTATCACATTGTGATAACACATTTCCTCATGAGCAAAGCAATGACAGTGAGCCAAACTTTAGCTATTTATTTTCTGTGTAGGCGTCTTTTTTTAGCAAGGCTTGGGTCTGATTATTTCACAAACACATAGAGTGCATGTAGTGAGAACACCAGTAAAAGGTTTCCATTTTGTTGCTGAAATGGAAAGATGCTAGAAAACAAAGGTAAAATGGGCTCACGTTTCACCTCCCTGAAATATTGTCTCTAATATACGATAATTCACGATGGGCATGGAGTGAATTAGCCATTAATGAAGCCCAGATAAGAGCTTTATCCTATGTTCCCACACACCCTCTTCAAATAACAGGCCAACTCTGATGCTCTAAATTTGGTAAAAGCCACATACTATAACAGATAGTAATCTGAAGCACTCATGAAGACAGAATATTAAATTCCACTTATTGCACTTACAAACTCCAGTGCATCCAGGGAAGCTCCTAGAAGCAGAGAAAGGCAAGAGCAATCTTTTCAATCAGCGTCCATTTGAAAACACCCGATCGCAGCTCGAATTGAAAAAAGCTCCACTTTAGACTGCGGTTTTCTGCAGAAGAATAGCCTCGTAACAGGATGAGTTTAATGAGGCCTTTCAGATCACACAGGGACCGTAACCGTTATCTCTCCACAAGAGGCCCATTCCACAGGCTGCTGGGGTGCAGATGCATTTTGATCCATTTCTATTTAAGGCAAATCATTTTTTTTAGACAGCAGATACTTTGACCCTTTAATAACAGGTATTTTAAAGAGGCAAGAACAGCAGGGGAACATTGGAGGAAAATGTTGAAGCTCTTGGTAATCTTTAATATTTACAAGGCTCAAGAGCCAATTAGTGATGACCTCTAAGCCTGACAACTCATCCGTCTCTGCAAACTGGCTCAAGTCTTTTGATTTTCTGGCCTTTTATGCATTCTATTCACAAGATTTATTAGACCAGAAAACCTGTCCAGCATGAAACACTTGCCCTGTCTATGACTGCCAGGTTTTTTAATAATTTCGAATGAGCTTCGAAAAACTTAAACGTGCACTTAGTCATGTTGTTTAAGGATAAGCAGCACGACACTTAAACTCATTTTTTTAACTTCATAGAAATTTGCTATTTGCAGTGATGATTAATTTGAAAGTGTTAATGTGTGCAGAGTAACTGAGGTAAAGTAAATATTCAGCAGGTTAATGCAGGACCACAATGTTCCACCATGTCTCCTTGAGGCAACCCACTCCATGTAAAATACAACTACTTTTATTAGGCTTCTGATATGGATGGAGGTTCATATTCTCAAAAGTATACAATTGTTTATCTGTAAAGCTTCGTGAGAAAATGATAAAATATGGTGGTGTGGTTACACAGCATAAATATTGCAGAATTCCTACAGGATTATAAAATATGTGAAAAATTGTAGTATTGCTACAGCTCAGACATCAACCATGACTGCATTATTTAAAATGTTTTGAACTAAAAAGACACTCTGAAAGCAATTATTAGTAATTTAAGGTAGTGTAATATATTTATAATGTCAACTTAGGTCACATATAGTCCTGGTATTCTGTTCACAGATAAAGGCTATATCTGGATGAAAAGCATTCTGACTAAATCTCCTATTACAACTTTCAGTGTTACATATCATGGCTAAGAAAAGAACACAATTCTGCAATGCACAAAGGTAGCTACATGCAGTTATCCATATTCGTAAAAATATGGCTTTTAAAAAATGCTGGGTAGCTGATGTTTTGTATGTGTTTGGCCAATCACTGTACACTAATGCACTGGTGTTTTATAAAGATTTGTTTTAGACCCTTCTCTATAGTAGAAGCCAATTTAGTTCCCCCAAACAGAGTTCCTAAACACATTCCAAGTTCCTGCGGTGTGGACGTGTCAAAAATCAGGTACTTCCGCTAGGATCTAGGAAAAGGCTCATCCAGTGCAAAAGCCCCTTTAATGGGTTATCAACAACTATTTGAGGACAAAATGTTTGAGAAATAACTTAAGAAATACAGTTCCATTGCTAAAGATGAAATGATTGCAAGAAGTGTATTTTAATGACTTTTAGAATCATCATAAATAAAATAAAATTAAGTAAAATAAATGTAATAAAATAAATATTGAAATGCTATTTTTCTGTTTTCTGTAAAGGAAAAAGAGTTGATTGTTGAAACTGCCCTTTTTCGTCAAAACAAAGACAGCAATTAAATGACACCAAAGGAAAGTTAAGTTGAGCTATTGACATCGGCTGTCTACAACGCAGACTGTATTGAACTGAAATGATGTCACTATATGTCATTAAGTCAAGCCTTGAACACAAAGATATCAGATTTTGCTTCAGCTGAGGTTAATGCAACATACAAGCACGAATTACTTTAAATAAGCAACATACGAATACCCAAAAGCCAGACAAGTCTGAGACAGAATGGTGTCTTTCCATTTAGCTGTAACCTCACCCACCTGTTTAGGTTTAAAAATCACATCTTTAATGGATGAGGAAGGCAGACGGAGGCAACACCTGCCACTGAGCTTGAGCAACCACAGCATCTAACCACAACACATTTTCTACACAGTTGAGATCGTAGAGAAGTTCCCATAAGTAAAGAATGAAAGAATCACAGAATCAGACCACTCCCACCCTCCTGATGTCTCTTATCAAACATAGCTTATTTCATCTCACACTGTGACTATGGCAACAGCGTGTGTGGTTACGTAAAGCGGTCCTGAGTGGGAAAATAAAGGTGTGTTTTTTCTTGTTAAAGGACACAGCTATGTGTGGCTCCATGCTGAGCAAGATTACCTGCACAGCTGCAGTCGCAATAGGTGATAGGTGAAACCAAAAAGCCAATAAACATCTTTGTGGTTGTCCTTGTGAATTCTTTCTGAGCACTTTGGCCCATTCATGTTCCCACAGTTTAGCTTAAAGTTATATTTGTAGATTGTATATCTAGCAGCATTTTTCACACTCACAGCACCTAACCTGAAAGCTGGACTGCATAGTGGGAAATGGAAAAGCTGTAGGAAGTACACAAGAGTTGAAGAAATGGAAAGTGCATTTTAATGGGACCATAAGACAATATTAATGGAAAAGGAAATTCCAGCCCCTCTTATGCATCCTCTAGGTTTGTCCAGACTGGTACATACTAAGCACAGAAAGAGAAGGCTGAATGGATGATATGGAACTTTCTTTTAGGTTATTTTTATGACAAAGGACAATGGACATTGAAAATCTTAACCCCTTGCAACTGAGGTTGAACTCTAAAGCTCGCAGCTATATGGGCAGACCTCCTGAATCTTAAATTTATAAATAAAACCTATATTTTATTTGAATTAATACCATATATAATGTCACGGCATTGGCAAGTGGGGTTGAAGTAATGTCCAGACGACACTGATTTCTTTTGTTCACTTAAGACATACCCAATTGCATTTTTTTTTGAATGATTGTCGAGATCGGTATTTTGTCATAATTTGATGTGTATATGTGTCCATTCAAAATGGTGATTCAAAAGAGGATTCATTTTGGTGTTCGTGTCTGTAACACGCCTCGCTTTGTGTGCTGCTGTGCACATAAAACCCTTTCACCTTTCTTTTGCTGGAATGGTTTAAAATCGCTTGCGTGTGTAAACATGTATAAATGATAAACATTCACTCTATTATGGTTAAATTTTGCAATTAATCCACGGATCACATGCATGCCAAAACATGGGGCTTGCTCCATACAGATCACAGGTCAACTATAATCCGTTCAACCACTATTAATGAAATATTATCAAAAAGATGTAAAAAAAATCATATTAAAGTATAAAATTAAATTAAATTAAATAAAAACTTGGGTTGTTGATTGAATATAAATATTTTTGATTTAAGACCACAGTTATTGCCTAAAACTATGTAAAAAACTAAAATCGAATTAACTGATTTACATTATAGCTTTATAACAATCTTATAAACACATTAAATTTTTTGGGGGGGGGGGGATTATGTCTGCTATTTTATTCAACTGATGAACATATAAAACATATTTTATACTTTAAATTTTACCAAAACAATGTTTCAATATAATGTATTAAGTAACATATTAGGTTGGTGTTAAAGGCTCATGACATGGTGGCACTGATCATAAGGCAGGATTAACTGCTGTCATTCATAATTTGAGATGTTACTTAAGACATCTGCAGCCTGTCTGATCCATTTTCAGTCAGGCTGTCAGAAACAAGCCTTTTCACACATCACTGCAAAATTCAACTTGACTTCAAGCTACGCACAGGGCAATTTGACATCATGTTTCAAAAGACTTTCACAAGCTAAAGAAATCTACAAACACAATCCCTATGACTCAGTGTAAATTTCTGTCGTGTTCATCAGTAAAATATTGGGATTTCATTATGCATTGAATTTCACGGCGGGAAATAATCGTTTTAGAAATCTCTGCAGAAATCCTCTGTCTTGTGCAGAATCAGATGTTGTGTTTGGTTTCTGTGTTTCTTGCAGTACTGTTTATAGAAAGTGACAGATAAGGAGAGAGGGAGAGAGAAAGAGAGAGTATCCACCTCATAGCTTCTACTCTCAATGGCTGTGAAGGGAGATAAAAGTCAGACCACCTCCAATTTATCTTGCTGTGAAAATATTCACAAATTGGCCGCTGAAGCAACCAGTTGTCTCTTTAAATCATGTGGTCGCAGGGATAAAAAAAATCTTACTTCACTGGCACACAGTTCTGGTTGGGACTACATACATAGAAAAACACATTTCACAATCTGTTACCATGGTGACTGGGAAATGACAAAAGACTGTATTTCTAATGGATACAGTGCTTCTTGTCACATTCAGACGGTGTTCAGAGTCAAACAGGCAGTAGTCCACACACTCAGACCTCTCACATATTTTCCCATTCATTTTTCTACTCAAACCATCATCTCCATCATCTCTATACTTCTAAGTAGCATGCCATTTTACTGAGGCAGTTAGATCAGCTTCTAAGTTGTACATTAGAGAGCTTGTCATTTAATACATGCTGAAGTGCAAGCACAAAATTTCCTGCTACATCTTTAATGAGCTAATTGCATCTAAAGAGATTAAGTCATCAATACAGAAAGACTCTGATACTGACACATGCGTACTAACATCTAACATTTAAATGGCAGAACAACTTTGGCATGTCTACAAAATAAAGACGCCTTGTGCATTTAAGTAAATACCTTAATATATCGCCATGAATTGCGTAACTATTTTTTTTATAAATGATAACCAACCCTCAAAAAACATAGCATATGCAACCATCACGCTACTCTCAAACTAATACACTATTAGAAGAGTTTTATTTTATCAAAAAGGAATGCTTTGTTATAACTACACGAATTCTTGTCGTCCACCCACGGGATCAAATAGTTTCCTAAACGCAGCAGATTATTATAACGCCTTTCTTTTTTACACTGTATCGAGTTGGTAATTACATTACTTGCAATCATGCATGAAAATGTTTCCGGATTGCACGGCATTCAGGGCTAATAAAATAAAGTGCGGAAAGCAAAAGATAAAACAACGACAGTTATCTACGACACCTCGCCAAATCGAGGAAGTTTTCGACTTACCTTTCAAACTGAAGTTACTGGTGGTACACCAAACTGACCGCCACTTCCGGAGGATAAGAAAACTGCAAAATTCACAACTACGAAATGAATCCGTGCGACATCTTGTCGACAACACGTCGTATCAAGGAAAAAAAGAAAATAATAATAATAATAACAAACAAAAATATTTATGAGACCGTCTGCTCTTGTGAAGTTTACGTTGGGTATTCACGAAACAGACCTCGAAGCAATAAAAACAGATACAATTAGATATTGTAACGAACAGCTATTAATTCGACATGTAGATATAAAATAATTAAATGAAGTAATCAGTGCTGACGGAGTCGAAAACGAGTCCCGAAGATGCTCTGCCCTCGCGCTCACTGTGCAAATGAAAGGGGCTGTTGGGCGCGTGGGTTCTGCAAGCGGTTCACAGACACAACTGAAAGTGGCCTTAGCCAATCAGCAGGGGAATTACCATGTACGTCACTTGTAGAGGCGGGGCCGCACCCGTTCTGAGAGGACCTTTTCCGTGACGTCGCCGCATTCTAGAGCTCATACCTCTAAATGAATTTCGCTAAATGTTTAAAGAGCCCAAAATTGCTGCTGTTTGGTTACTTAAATAATAAAAAAATATATTTTTTAACAGAATACCAACATTTCCTAATTTATTAATACATCTTTGCTTAACCGCTTTCACCGGTCAGCAGCTTGGCTTCTTGAATAGGCTATTCAGTGGTGCTGGATGTTGGTCATTGTGAAGATCAGTCCAAAGTCACTTTCAATCAAAACTACTTTTTACATATGGCATTATTTTGGAGGATTTTCCTAGACATATGGAACCTTTCAACACATTTTTAGATATAGGCTAGACCTTAAATGGGCAAAAGACCCTCTTATCACAGTGATTTCCTACCACTCCACTGGTACCCTGGATGCTTAAAAGGATAGCTCACCCAAAAATAAGATTATGTCATTAATTACTCAGCCTCATGTCATTGCAAACCCGTCAATTGCAAAGACCTTCGTTCATCTTCAGAACACAAATTTAGGTCTTAGGGTCTTGTGGGTTTGGAACACATGAGTAGCCTAATTAGTTAAATAATTGTCATTTTTGGGTGAACTTATCCTACAGTTCCGTTAGATACTGGGAAAAATTTAAATTTTGTAAAATATAATTAAATGAAATTTAATGTAAAATATTAGATTAAAATATTGATATATAATAATATTAGGATCATTAAAATTCTAATATTGTATATTGATATTAAAAATATTTATATAATAAATCTTATAATGATAAACATATAATAGGCTATAATAATAGTCAATAAATGAAAATTTACAATAAATCTTCACTGTAAAAAATTGCTGTAGTTTCTACAGCAAAACTTTACAGAATTTTACTGTATAAACATTTTACAAGATGCAGCTGTAATTCACAATGCATTATGGGTCAAATAAGGTTTTACAGTTGTTAACAGTATATTTCCACGTTAACTGTAATTCATTTACAAGAAGCAGGTGTTGTCACTGTAGTTCCTGCTTTTTACACTAACTTACTGTAGTGTGGCATTATGGGATTGCGCGCGCATCATTCAAATCTGAAACCCAGCCGACTGGAGCAGCGTGAGAACGATTGAAGATTAGAGGCTTTATTCATAATTCCTGGTAAGTTCACTTAATAATACTTGAGAAATATATCCTTTTTATATTTATTTGAGTATATACTTATAATGTATAAGCCATATTATGTCACAATAGCCTCCTATCCTGACATTTAGAGAAGTTGCCTTGGTAACTTCTGTGCAGTTAACTGGGAATTGCTATCATAGCATAGTTAGGCCAAATTTTCGATTTTTGGAAGTTACATTTTCTTATTGAGAGCATTTAAAGTACTGTTTACCTAACTTTTATCATAAAGCCCAATGCGAACGATTGTCATAGTAACTACTATCTGTCGAAATAACTGACGATCAGCAAAATATGTGAAATTTCATTTGTTTATATGTGTTCAACTGTCCCATATTGACGTGACGCCTTACTATAATAAGTGAAAGACATCTTTATATGCCCGACTGGACAAGTTAGCCTGAAAAAAAAAAAAGACTGAGGAAGCATCGAAACGCGAGACTGATTATATTAACGTTTCATTCAATATCAAAACAAGCTTTAACCGCACACATAAACTCACGGAAAATACATGAGGTAAATGTTCAACTGTTGAGTTTATTTATAACATATGATATAAGTAGCATCACAAGTGAGCTGTTTTCGTGAGTATCACGATTACAAATACATAGTTCAATAAACAATTAGTTAACAAGTTAATTACTTTTTCAGACACAATATTAACTGTTGTTCTATTTCACCAACGAAAATAGTTCCAAACAACGATCCAATCAAAACTATTTTGCTCATTCTCAAATCAAAACTAAACGTTGTTTTTGCTGAATGATTCAGCTTTTTGAACGGATCGGTTCAATGAATGACTCAGTTGATTCACTCATTAAGTTATTCGCTGCCACCTAATGGCGGTTTAGTTTCACGTTTAAAAAGTATCATTGCATTTTTCCAACATTTATTAATTGTATTTTCAAAAATTAATGTAAAATTTTAATTTCATTACACAGTTGTAATATTGCACTGTAAATTATTTAATTTGATTGGTGGTACAGTTCTACAATGTAATATTATAATTTATAATTGGTTGTTTATTCTAAAATATATTTTTTGAGTGTTAATTTTGGTCTTATTTATGTAAATGCTTTAAAGAAATCACAAGATTATTTTCTTTATGTCTTGTAGGTGCAAAGATTAGCAGCTGATGTGGAGAAATGTTTGATGCTTCAAGACTCTGAAGCTGATTTTATTAGGTATTGTATTAATTCTTTAAATAATTTGATAAACTTGTAATTTAGATTACATTTTATATTGAAATACTGCATTGTAGGTTACATTATTGCTTATATTTCTTAATTTCAGGTCCACCCAGTGGCTTTTAACTATTTGAGGGTCAGATGGTTGTGAATTCATACCTCAACTTTGTAGCTGGATTTGGAGTCTTATTACAACTTCAATCTGGCGTCCCGGGAGCAGGCATCTTTTGCACACTTGAATTTTTTAAAAGGTAACAAGTTTTACTTAAGTAATTTCATTTGCGAAAAAGGTTACTTATTTAGTTTAAAGGGTTACTCCACTCCATAATGACAATTTAGTCAATCATGTTAATGTGATTAACAGTGATTAATGTCATTTCAAACCCGTAAAAGCTTTGTTTGTCTTCAGAACACAATTTAAGATATTTTGAATGAGAACCGGGAGGCTTGCGTCTGTCCCACTGACAGCCAAACAATTAACAATGTGTAATCCCTGAAAAGTATGAAAAGCATCGTCAGCATAGTCCATCTGCCATCAGTGGTTCAACTGTAATTTTACGAAGCTACAAGAATAATTTTTGTATGCAAAGAAAACAAAAAGAACAACTTTATTCAACAAAGATGTTATTTTTGTTTTCGTTCAAATCAAAGCGTAAATAAACATAGAAAGCCTGTCCATGTGACCCAGCTGACACAGAACAGCAGCTGCAGTTCAACAGATACTCGCTAAAATGACGCTACACTGATGCATAGAGGAGGCGAATTGTTGTATAAATCTTTATTTTTGTTTTCTTTGCATACAAAAAGTATTGTCGTTGCTTCATAACGTTACGGTTGAACCACTGATGGACTATTCTGATGATGTCTTTCATACTTTTCTGGGCCTTGACGTATTTACTTGGCAGTCAGTGGGATGCAATCCTCCCAGTTGCATCCAAAATATCTTAAATTGTGTTCCGAAGACGAACGAAGCTTTTACGGGTTTGGAACGACATGGAGTTAAGTGATTAATGGCAAGATTTTCATTTTGGGGTGGAGTAACCTTTTAAGTACTGGTAAATGCTGATTGTATTGTATAAGTGGCATTTTGACATTTATTTTATTGAGCTAGTTTCATTTGATACATAACTTTATCCTGATGCTTTTGCTTGTTTTTATGTGCAGATGTTTTCTTGGAATCACAAAACTCACTGGATACAAGACGGATACATGGAGGCAAAATAAGTGGAAAAGTCTCAAAGAAGAGGGACAACCCTCATTGTGTGCTCATCTCAGAAAGTTGATGGACTTTCAGTATGTATTTATTAAATTCTCTTTTGCAGGGATATTCTTAATTTAATAGAACATAAGCTCAAACAACAGAATTTGTGATTTAATGTTGATTCCAGCATTTTCTACTCAGTATGGCTTATTTTTTTTAACATGTATTTGTAGTTATTTGTGATGCTATGTTATTTTTATGATAAGATTTTAACTGTTGAAAGACTGACATTTTTATTTTACCAGTAAAAGCCTTGCAATTTCTTTTTGCCAGTTTTAATAAACACTTATTTGAAACATCATTGACTTTATTCATTTTTAATCATTTGTAAATGTATTAAGATAGAGCTCATGATAATGCATTTATATACGTATTTTATAATTTACTGTTAAAATTATTATTTAAAGCAGTTTCATTGTTAAATTATTACAACATCATATTGTATTAAGGGGTATTTACAGGATTTTATTGGCAACTTTTGTTGCCAGTTAAATACTGTAATATAATGAAATTACAAATAAATGCTGTAAAATATATTTACAGGACTTTATTGGCAACTTTTTTGCCAGGTAAATACTGTACTTTAGTGAAATTACAAAATATTGCTGTAAAATAAACTACAAGTTAAATTCAATGTTACTGTAAAAAAATACTACAAACTACTGTATTTCACATACAGCAATTAACTGTAATTTGCTTTGCAGTAAATTCCTGTAATCCATTTTACAGCAATTAACATCATTTTTACAGGATTTTATTGGCAACTTTTTTGCCAGTAAAATCCTGTAAATTCTACAGTACATTTTTTACAGTGTTTCAGAAACTCAACACAAAAGGTTATCCAAATATTTGCGTTCAGAACTGTCAAAACCTGTTATAAGATAAACATTTTCAGGCGTCTAATTAAAAGCATAGGTGAGACAAAACTTAATGAATCTATTTTTGAATAAGAATCCTTGTAATAATAGCCTTTTTAGTAATATTCATGAAGGTTCGGGGTCGATGGAGGGGCACTTACTTATTCAATGCGCTTGTTGTGGGGCATCACAATACATAAATGTTGGGAAACTCTGTGATTACACATTATTAACACATAAAATGTATGATATTACATTTACATTTATGATGTTACTGTAATGGTTTAGTAATCTCCACCTGATAGAAGTTGACGTGGCAGACAGGTTGTTTAGAACTGCATCCTTTATACATACCAAATTATGTCATGACAACAGCAATAAGTCACTAAGAAGAAGTGACTGAACATTCAAAGATTAAATGATCAGATAATCGACCTAAATAACTGCAGAGCATTCAATGGTATTCATGAGGATCCAGGCCTTTAGTTTGATGTTGAAACTATTTAGCAGCAATTAATAAAAGGCAAATAATATATGAGTAGTGCACTGTGTCTTTCATCAGTTTGGTGTTGCCAGCGATGGATGATAAAGTAAAAACAGCGGAGGAATGTTGAGGGTATTGTTAGTCAGAGTCGGACATGCTGTGTGTTATGGGGGTGTGTTCACCAAACCATGCATATTTTTAGCACATTCCTGGGGTATTACACACACCCTCATCATTGAGAGTGCTTATGTGTGTTAGAGGACAGAGTATTCATTCATGGGAAGTGGGTTTGTGCGTGACTGCAATAAAATGTGTGGGCTTCCACAAGATGCAAACAATAATCACACAGCAATTGTCTTACAGTTTGCATCCTCCATCACCATAAAAACCACGCAGTTTGATGAAGCTCTTATAATGGAGAAATGCAGTTTGTGGAGTGTTCATCTAAGCAGCATTACACTATCTTTGTTTTTGAAAATATTAATTATTTAGCATATTAAATTACACTAATTTTTGTAATTACCTGTAGTTATTAATTATCAATACAAATGCTCCTAATAGGGCCTCTGTAAACTGCATCATAAAATCATATTTTTCGGGGTTAATTGATTACACATATCAGCTTATCAGACAGGAGGGCTAAGAGTTAAAGAGGTTAAATCGCACAGCTCTACAGGGCTTTGATTCAGTTGACAGATGAAGTCTTCAAAAAATACAATGCTTCCATCTAGTGGCCAGTTTCCTAAAAACAAAGCAATACACATTTCTTCAATGTCATCTTGGAAACGACTGACTTGCTTCACCCTAGAAGTTCAAACAAATTATCAGATGAGCTCTTTTTCCACCAAAATGTGGAACATGTCTTAATCCAGTTTTGTTTATTTTATTTTTTAGCTATAAACCTTAAACGACCCAATAATTTATTTAAGAACGGGAGAATTAATTGGGGGAAATTAAGTTTAGCCAGATTGATATCATATACTCCTAAAACATAGGGGATTTGTGAAATGCGCCAAATTAATTAGGCTACTGTCACACACTTGCAATCAAAATTATTCAACCCCTTTAACTACAAGATATTTTGTTGAAGAGAACAACATTTTTATGAAAAACAATTCAACACAGCAAAATCAGAAAACTATTGTTTATTAATACACATTCAAGTGTTTTTGAGGACATAAAGATTACCTAAAAGAATCTAATTGGCTCTAAACATTCATTTACAAAATTTTTAACTCCAAAAAGTTACATTTGATAGAGAATCTTTTATTCCTTTTAACCGCTAATAAACATTGCCTCTAAGTGCTTACAAGCTTCTGTCACCTGTGCTAAAATCTTTGCCAATTCGTTGTACGAAAATTTATCAATATTCCAGATCACTGATAATCTTTGGTTTTAATGTTGCCACTGCTTTCTTCAAATCCCACCAAATATTTTAATGACATTTAGTATGACAATAAACTATGAACAGTATTTAGGAACGCAACAGTCTGAAGAAGTCAACTGCAGTTATGAGTTATTGACTATATGCAAAGAACAACTTTTATTTTTCAGCTTTAATGAAAAAATACGTTGTAACAAGTGACATGAAAAACATTCTAGACTGCCCTGAGAAGGTCCCTTTAAAATTGCAGTCTCTATCTATAAACCTCCAACAATGGCTGAAATGCACGTCATTCTTCACCTTTCTATACGCAGAGGTGTCGCAGACTCTAGAATGAAAGGATTTGTGTCCCCAAACGTTCAAGGACAACCAGTGGGACGACACACATAGTGCTGTGAGACATGCTTTTCACTTGTTTGAAAGAGGTTCAGAAGAAGAAATGAAAAGAATACTGTTCTCAGTGTCGTGATTTCAAGCAAGAAGTTTATACAACTTCCCAACAAAAACCACAGCATGTCAATGAACTAGACTTGACAAACCTCACTTACAAGACATCCATAAAAGCAGGGCACATACACCCCAAAGTTCGCCACTTGTCTGAACAGCTCTCCACAAAACATAAGCCTATACTGTAGGCCTAAAAATTTCTCACGCAGTAAGGTGGGCCATTTGCCTTCTCAGTACAAAATAAGACTGGCAGAATTTGCATCTGTACATTATATTAAGTTTTTAAATTATTCTTTGCATTTGCATATTTGCAAATGTATTCTTTCCAAGTGTCCAATCAACCCTTTTATTTTAATTTCAGCAATTTTTGAGATTTCTATTTTATCTTGTGTTACAGTTCAGCATTTGTGTGAAAAACATGTGCGAAACATATGTTGGACTAAGATGATGAAATTAAGATACTACAAATTTGCTGTCATAGGCAGCTGAAATACATTAAAAATTATAGCTTATAATACCTGTAAATTGTTTATTTATTTATTTTTTGTGTGACAGTTAAAGCTAATTGTTAAAATACTAAATTGCTAAATTCCCACATGAAAAAATACTGTAGTAATTTATAGTAAATACTATAGTGTTTTGAACCATACAATAGTAAAGTACTCAGGGCCGTAGCTGGGGTTTGCGGGGCCCCGGTGCAGGTTGTACCGGTGGGCCCTGTTTGAAATTGTTTAATTTATATGTTCATTCTGTTTATTTATTTGTGCTAATTGCACAATGTTTAAGTTGTTTCATGTTTGTAGGTGTACAGGTACAGGAAACAAATAATTAAATATAAAATAGCACTGCATAGTGTTCACTGTAAAAATTAAATTAATTGTCAAACCAAAATTTATTCAGACACCTTCAACATTTCTTACATTATCACAGTTTATTTGCTCTAGTTTATAAAATGGTAATAAAATATGAAAAGAAATCAGAGTTGAACTGTCAGAACAAATTCATCTTGATAATGTCAGATAACTTTGATAGAAAGATATGTAATGGATCAAACCAAACTTCAGACAACTTTTAGCATGACAATATTTACACAACTATCAATACCTTGTTGAACAATTACCAAGCAATGCTTAATTCTGCTCAGTCTGTGGTGTGAAAAAGTTGCATTAGCAATTAAAGAAAAAAAAAAAAGCAAAACATGAGGTCAAAGTGTCTGAATAATTTTTGGTCCCATTTTTTCTATCAATTTCACTAGTTGTCCACTGTATGAAGTTTTTTTTTTGGGGGGGGGGGGGGGGGTATAATATGTCACAGTTCGCTTTATTTTGCTATTTATTTATTATTTTACTCACTTACCTAAATTAATTATAGTGTCCTGCACCTACTATTAAAACGTTTTTTTTTTTTTTTTATAATATATGGTGTCTGATTAATTTTTGGTTTGACTGTGCACTCATTCTTGTTAAAACAACGGAGTAATTCAGTCAAGAGCAGTGAGTGATTTTCTTAATTTAATTTTCTTGGATCAACATTACAGCAGCCAGTAGCTAAATAAGGTGCGGTCACTTTAAGAGACAATGAATGCATCTAATATGATACACATCCGATTTTTTTCTCAACTGTTTACTTTCACTTAAGACATAACCAACTGTTTTTTCGAACATACTTTCCAAGACGGTATTTTGACATATTTTGTATGTATTTGTCGGCCCAAGAGCAAAAAGAGACAAATTCTGTGTACAAGTGTTTTGAGATGCCTTTCTCTGCTTGAGCCCTAAACGCCAGAACACCGCAGTGCTGAACTGGGCTTTTTCACATTCTTTTCTGTTTGTTTGTTTCCGCACACCGAACACAGCGCGCGAGTAGTTCAGCTTTTCCGCGTCTTGTGTTTGAATGATTTAAACTCTTTTGAATGTTTAAATTGAA